>NC_061841.1:23065320-23175320 GCF_019202785.1 Penaeus chinensis
TCGATTGTTGGGATAATCTGCCATGCACAGTGGTAACCTAGGCGCATTCTGTGAAGAATGACTTCGGTACCTCTGTTGCTTACTTCAGAGAGTGCCAGTGGTTCAGAGCCTGTGGCGTCTGAGTACCAGCTGGCCGAGGGGGAGGTTCTCGTTTCCTCTCTGTGGAGCTGCCGTAGGAAGGTACGACCGACCAAGGCACACTTCTCCATAAGTAATTTTCGGCTCGGTTTTATCGTCATGGGATTTGGGGGCATACCCCTGCCAGCGGCGGCTAGTCTGTCAGCAAGCTCGTTCCCTCTGATGCCGATGTGGCTTGGGACCCAATTGATGATAATTCTTCTACCCTGAGCAAGAATTCTCTGTGCCATTGTGAGAATCGTGGTCAGTAGGTAGATGTTGTCTGTGGGTGAGCTGTGCTGAAGACAGTCAATGGCTACCCTGGAGTCTGTGTGTATGACCACGTGTCCTTCCCTTAGGGACGCGTGGCCTAGGGCTCCCATGATTGCAACTGCCTCTGCCTGTAGCGAGGAGGCGTTGTCTGTTACCCTCATTTATCGCGTGGCATCCCTAGCTGCAAAGCCGGCGCCTGCAGTGTGGCTCAAGGGATCGACCGATCCATCCGTGTAGTATGTTCTACTACCCGGAGGCGTGATGGCTGCAATGACCCTGTGGGCTTCTGCCTTTAGGCTAGGCATGGGGTATAGGCTCTTTTTCATTGACAGGTTCATTGTGTTGAACTCTATCAGGCTCAGTGCCCACGGCGGGGCTTCGGCAAAGTCGGAGTGGGGGGAGTCCATGCCCTTAGCAAGAAGCTGTTCTTTGAGCTGATGGCGTATCAACACCCTGGCTGTATGAGACAGCCAGGAGTTGTTTGCAACGAGCTCGTTGTCTTGTTCGAGGCATCTGACTAATTTTTGTCTTAGGCTTGTGTTCCTGGGAGCCTGGATGACCTTTGACAGAAATTGTGTTGCCGTTAGATCGATTCGTGAGTCCAGGGGGAGAAGGTTTGCCTCCATCAGGAGGTTGAGGACCTTCGTCCACCTCGGGGCACCCAGAATGATCCTGGCAGCTTCATTTTGGACTGTTTCTAATTTGTCTGTGTGCTTTTTCTTTGCAGCAATTAGAGCGACTGAGGCATAGTCCACAATGGGCCGGACAGCATGTACATAGAATGATCTTAGTACTTTGTGTCTGGCCCCTATGCGTCTCCCAGTCATTGCTCTCATGACAGACAGTCTTGCTTTGGTTCGGTCAACCAGGTACTGGACCTCCTTATGGAAGGAGAGGGTCCGGTCTATCCTTACCCCAAGGTATAGGTAGTCCTTGACCCATTCTAATTCCACTCCCTGGATTTTCAGTCTTGTGCCTCGAACTCTCTGTCTCATTTTGGATTTGGCAGCAGAGATCTTTAGTCCCGTCCTACAACACTCCTCTGACACGAGGTCCAGACAACGCTGGGCTTTATTCTGGCTGTGTGGTCCAGTGGAGGTGATAGCGAGATCGTCTGCATACGAGATGATCTGGCACCCCACTGGGAGGTTTATGTTGAGGATACAGGACATTAAAGTGTTGAATAGGGCTGGACTGAGAACCCCACCCTGTGGCGTTCCATTTTCGAGCGGCATGTGCTGCGATAAGTCGGGGGGAGTAACAAAAAACTATTATATTTTACAATTTCCTAATCTTTGTAAAAAAAATAATATAGAAATATATAGACTTTATGTAAAACTAGGAAAATAATTAAGTACTTTTATCTTACATAGCTAAAGACAAAAACTGAGGTATACATAAGTAATACATATGCATAAAGACCAAGTGAGGTACACACAGGGTGGTTTCTAGACGAAATTTTGGGTCGTTCTAACTTCACATCCCTTGTGCTCATAACATACGTAAAAAGAACCATTGTAATTAATGGAATAAAGTGTTTTGACTTTGACTTTTGTGGGTGTGGGATGTCCACAGAATGTCTTATCAGATGTGGATAGATAAACTCGCGTAAATCCTTTGGTGATTATTGACAGGAAAGATTAGATACACAAGGGTCTGGGCTGACGTACATCCATCTCGTACCATGGTGACAGTGCGACTGACTTCTGTCCAAAACAATAACAGTGTTGCCATATCATTGTCCATTACATAGTTCGTTCACTGATACGATACACATATATACACACAACTTTGTCTCTCTCTCTCTCTCTCTCTCTCTCTCTCTCTCTCTCTCTCTCTCTCTCTCTCTCTCTCTCTCTCTCTCTCTCTCTCTCCTTCCTCCTCACGTATCATCCTGACACCTGAACCCTGTTTACTCTATTCGCTATCTTTCGTCTCTAACTGCTTTCTCTCGTTCTCTCGCTCTCACTTCTTCCTCGTTCATTTCTTTCGTTCCCCCTCCTTTCCTTTTCCCCTTTCCCTCTCCAAGCCTTCGTCCATTCCTTACTTTCTACCATGCTAATCTCCTCGTTTCCTCTTCTTTCCCGTTCCTTCGTCATGCTTTTCTCTCGTTTTCTTTCTTTCATTTCTCATTCACTCCTTTCGTTCATATTTCTCTTTTCTCCTCTACTTCGTGATTTACGTTCTTTTGTACCTTTCTCTTCTCACATACTGATCTTCTCGCTTTCTGCCTTCTCTATTCCTCCAAACTCATTTCTTTTATTTCCATCCCTCGGCTCGTTTTAATTTCACTCATTTTCGTCCTTTTCCTCAACACTTATACCCTACCTGCCCCCTCGACCCCCTTGATACCCGAATCCAGACCCGAACTTGGGTAATCCAGCGGACGGCGCCCAACACGCTGGAGATGATTCCCGCCCACACGCATACAACATGGCTACACTGTTGCTGCCAAACCATGTTTTCTTTGGGAAAATGTGCCAATAAAACTATTGCTATGTTCATCTCCCGAGTTTTCCTCCTTAAGCTTCGAATCAGTGAGTGGCGAATAAGCCAGTTGACCACTTACTTTTGCGAGTTTTTTATCGCTCTTTTTTATTCCATGTAAATGCTTCTGATGGTAGATGGGAGTCTAAGTGGTTTTTCATTATTAAATACATGTATTTCTCTTACTTAATGACCCTGAAGTTTTCATGATAGTTTCTTTAATGCAGAAACCCTATCCTTATTTTACAATTTTCATTTTACGTTATTTAAGGTTTTTATATTCTTATAAAATTACTTAAATCTTTAATTTTATTAATTATCATTTTTATTAATCTTAGACAATTGCTTTATATCTTATTGATTTTCCGTTTTTTTTTTTATCTTCACGACTGCCACGTCACCGCCTTAATTCTCGTTGCTAATGATTATTAATAGTCATTAATGGAGGCTCACGGAGGACGCGCGGGATATCGTATGTATTGTTGACAGCTTTTACCTTGTTCTGGGTTTTGTTTTACAGGTTAGGTGTACCGTTTTGTTGATTTTACCTACTGTGTTTTTAACGTCATGTTTATCTGTTTTGATGTATTTTTATTGTAAGCTTTTATTTAGTTTTTCTTAATCTTTTTACTGCTATTTATTGGTTTGATTGTGTTGTTAAAGGATCCACGGTTAAAAAATTGTATATGCGTTTTGTTAAAATAACTGATGCCGCGATGATATGGCCCGCATTTATAAATACCCATGGAAAATAAACCCATACGGGGGTTTATTTTCCATGGGTATTTATACATGCTGAAGTTAGATCATAAGTAACCTGTATAACTATTTTCTTATAGTGTGGGTCCTAAAGAAAACCACACGTTGGTAATAAGAGATAGTGCCCCTCTGGATAAAGTCTTGAGTGGTTCCCAGAGCAAAGAGAAGTAATAGGGTCTTTGCTAAGGAGCATAGAAAGGGGTGGGCGCTACACGTAGATTGTGACATCGTACAGTAATACAGAATAAGTAGAAACAATAGTAAATAAATTGGTATAGGAGATATAGAATAAAACTAAATAGAATAAGATGGTCACATCATTAGAAATAGAGTTACATGGTTTGGCTTTGCATGTAAATCCCGTATGTCATTGACAATTTAAGAGATGCTCCTTTAATTTCTTTTGGAAAGTAATCAGGTTGGAGATGTTTCTATGTTTTGCGGTAGGTTGTTCCAGATCTCGGGTCCTCGGATTTGCATTTGCCTTGACCCTGTTTCCGTGTATGATCTTTTGACGTGCAGAGAGTTCATCTGCCTGGTTTGGAAGCCTGTTTTGTTACCAATTGTTTGTAGAAGCATTAACCAATGGGGATTGTGGCCGCCGGAGAACGCCTAAGATGGTGTCAATGGGTCTGGGGTGACTGATACCACTGCGTAGCACTCGCTCGTTTATTCAGTAGCGGTCAAACCTGTTAAACAATACATAGATTGTACAAATGTAAAACAAATATACAAAGCCACTAAATAACAACGCACGTTAGATTATATAATAAGAACTTCCTACAAATATTGGATACATACGCATTGCGGGAACAGTCAGAAAATCTGAATAACGGTCTGATTCCAGAATGATATGGGCGTCTCGACGGCACGGAGGTTCCCCTCGAACTGTCCTCACACTATGAACATACACAGGCTACAACGTCAAGTAACATTCTACTTCATATGTTATACATTAGTCAGGTCGTGTTATCTCACAGCATTGATCATATGAAGAGCCGTCACCACTTCCTATGGCACGACCCCTCACACAAACACGTTTCTTGACAGGTCAGCTCGTATGGCTGATACGGACCATGTGTTGACCTGGTGGTACTCGCCGATGCCTTCCCAGCGGTCGTGACATTGTAGGGGTTATCTGCGTCTTCCTCCCCTAGTTTGCGGGGCCGCAGGGGCCAACGAGACCTAAGCCTCCGGCTTCCTGTTCCGGCACAAACTAATTGTGATTTGACGTTTGTCTTGAGCGGTATTATAGACTTGGTAGCGTCATTTCAAACGAAGAACAAGATGAGCGAAATAGTCTTTTGCCCAAAGCACTCACTAGGAATATAGATAATTAAAAAAAAGTGTGTATAACTGATAAAACGTAAAAGTGAAAACATAAGAGTAAATTAAAGTTATTATCAAAATAGAAAGAGTTAAAAATAAATTAAGTAAACTATAAAACAGTATCTGATATATTTATTTAGTAAAAACAAACAAAAGGCAAAACTCAATACCATTATTATTAAAAAAAGCGAGAACACAGTTAAATAAAACCTCCGGTAAAATTAAACACAAATACACGTAAATAGGGGCAATCTTAAAAAAAAAAAAAAAAAAAAAAACACAATACCTGATAAAACTGCACACTCACTGTAAGATCCATAAAACGTAAAAAAAAAAAAAAAAAAAAAAAAAAACACAAATAAAACTGACAGCCTGAAACGGCGGTTATCTGAGGGATAGCCGACCGCAGGTAATGAGTCGATGCCTGTGCGCAACTCAAGCAAGGTGGTTGACCCCACCTTATTTAAACAAGGTCGTGCGCCAGGAGATGTTCGCGCATCTAGACTCATTTCATAGTTAGGAGTCGTCTGCCTTCTCTGAATATTTCTTTAAATACGAAAGTTTTAGTAACAGATTGCCGTATTTTGAAAAAAGTAAAGGAGGTTTAATGAAGAAAAATACACATACAATATAATAAACACTTAAAGAAAAGAACAAAACATACATAAATTTAAATTGACGATAAAAATTATGTCCGTGAGCTAGCTGAGGGGTTTGGCGCCAAATGCCCTTTGGATTTTCCCTCGGCCTTGTCTGTCGCCATCTTGGGCGCCATCTTAGTATTCCCGTAGCTATGAGGGCGACTTCCCGACGTCATCTTCGCAGGCCTCGAGTGGGACATCGGGACGTTGTGCTATAAATGGCTTGGGCCAAATATCTTCGGAATACTAAAATATCCAGGGCGTCTCCATCCTCCTCCTGCAGCACCTCTGTCAGGCAGTACCTTCTGCAGCGGCTTCTGCGGTGCCTCCGTCAGTATCCTCGCGCCCTGGCCCAGACTTATAATATTGGTCGCGGGGACTTTTCATGAGGGTTTTGGGTGATCTATGGGTCGCCGGAAGAGGCAGTAAGAGCGGCAGCTCACTACAACACACACACACACATGTTTGTATGTCCATGCACGTTCATGTACACAGACATTTCCTTAACATCTATCCTATCTTGGTGTCTACCATTTTCTTCCGCAAAGCAGTCAGGATTCAAAGGACGTTTATAATGCCATAATATACTCAACCTGCAATGAATTGACATGTCAACACGAATCACAATTTGCAAAGGCGGAAATAGGGGAAAAGAGAGCGGGAGAGGAGAGAATAGAGGGTGGGAGAGGGGGAAAGAGGGAAGGAGAGGATAGAGAAAGAGGGAGCGAGAGAGGAGAAAAATTGTTGGGGGGAGAGGGAGCGCATCTAAAGGTGTTCTCAGACCAATTGCGTTTATTGAATGTTTTGTTAATTTAAGCTTTAATCAATAATATGAACAACAGGGCGGTATTCACGAAGGACTCCGAAATTTGTCTTAGACAAAAGAAAAAGTCCCTGATTTGCCCCGTGCCACATCTCTAACTCAATGTTGGTAATATAATAAACACATAATTGTTATGGACTCTATGAAGAAAATTGACTGCAGTAGTAAGTTAAAACTACATACTGCAATAACTCTTACTTCTGTAATAACAACAGTAATACACATTTAATATATTCAACTTACATATGAGCACCACAGGTTTGCTGTCACTGCAGCAGCTGTGAGGCCGCGCGGCATCATTTGCATTTTCGAATGGCATTTTGCTGTAAATATGTAGAAAACGGAACAATTCATGGTTGACCACAATTCAGAATGGGCCTCCAAAATCTACATGCCATTACTGATGTGTGATTATCCTTTTATGACTTTATATATTCGGTTTTCCATTGTTAATTAGATTCTCATGCTAAGTGTTTAGGATTAAGTTTGTGTCAAGGGTTCTTAGGGACAGGGAGAGTAACATTTATGGTTTATTTATTAAAGTAAGTAGCTATTTCCATTAGTATTGAAAGTATGAGTAATTTTCTCTACTTATTTCGTTCATTCACTTTTCTTTGCTCGCTTTCTATGATTAAAGTTCATGTTACTCACGTATATCCTTTTCTAAGAATTGTCTATTAAGCAGAAGCTATGAAGGACAGCGATGCGGCTGCAGCTCGCCGGGCAGCAGTATTTTTTCCTTATATTATAGACCGCTGCTCTGGTTGCTTTGTTTTCTGCTCGTGAGTCGTGAGTGAGGGGGAATGCTCGTGATAATGATAAGTCCGATATGCGAAGCTGAGCCTTGCCCGGGCTATGCCCATGAGGGGAGCCCGGCCTGTGTCGACTAATGTCGACTCGCTAACGTGTGTCAGCTGGTGCTGACTCGGCTTCGTCCTTACCCGCCGTGGTGCCCAGCCACAGCACGAACCTCCAGGCGACAATTGCAACTTCTCGCGCCTGGAGGGGGGAGGGGGGGGGGGCGAACCGCGCCGACTCCTCGGATGAGAGACCGGCACGTTACCACTGTGCTAGCCCGGATGCTGCCCGTGACTTCTGGCCACCTGCCCTTTTTGTCACACACATGCGCAGAAATACCCAAGATTGCCATATGTCGCTTGGGTTTCCATAGCAACGGATGGTTGTCAGGTGTTCCCAATTTTTTCTTTGTTTCCTTAAAATATGTCTATAAAATTGTACACCTGGACAAGATATAAACCCACACACCCAAACTCACACGTGTGTGTATAAAAAAAAAAAAAAAAAAAAATATATATATTTATATATATATATATATATATATTATTATATAATGTTTTCTTTTATATATACACACACACACACGTGTGTGTTTGGGTGTGTGGGTTTATATCTTATATATATATATATATATATATATATATATATGCATAAGAAATAACCCAGTTTGGGCTCTAACAGTCAAGTAGTTTCCTCGTGTACATGTAACATAGCCTAGCTAACTTAAACAACACCCTCTAGTACCCCCCCCCCCCCCCCCCCCCTCGTCAGGGATTCTTCTTTTATGAATGAAAAAATGTAGAAAGAAGGTATTATAGTATCATTATATAATTACGTTTATGTAGTGTTATTTTATTTCTTCTAACCTTTTCCTTTTTCATATATAGATATTTCGCTACTGTGTATGCGATAGGTTTTTTTCCCCTGATGATACATACTTATAGATGGTGATGAACAAGCAAGCAATGTTGTTGTTATTGTTCTGGTATTTCGCTTATAAAAATAACACCAAAGTTGCGTCAACTAACCTGTAACACGATCTTATTCGTAGGCATAGACCGGGCTCGCTTCATAGGCATAGCCTATGCTTTCTTGTATATGTCTGCTCTGATGGGAGTTGAGGGTTTATTGGCTGGTAAGCAAATCGCCTTCGCACGGTAGTCGACATTAGTACCCTGTAAATGATAGACTACGTATCGGACCGCATATCCGTGCATACACATACATGCATACATACATTATTTTATCAACATGTATAAGATGATATCTTTATGCTCTATGACACAGTTATTATATATTTTAAAACAAGACTGGTCTGCGACACCTAAGTCAGGTGACGTAGTAGATGGAGCATAATACCATGAATGAGACGAAGAACATAGACCCCCCCAATGATGCTTCAACGCATATAAGGCTTTCTATCGAGAGGAAGCCCGAAATATCATCCCCTCAAGCGGAGGATGGCGGCTTAGGGCCGAAAGGAGGGAGGGGGCCCGTTCACATCCCTTGTGTGGAGACACTGTCCCATGCCCCAGGTACACGTCCCTTAGAAAATGGGTCTGGCTGTGTTGTTCTTGACATGAATAAAAAGAGTAATACAAAGCACCACAGGTAAATAAAAATATAAATACGATAAAAAAAAACTTCCTGAAGGAACGGGTTCATAAAATGACTTGAACTTAAAAATGAATGGGGTATCTCTGGCAGGTGCTGGCCAATAAAACTTGATAAACCCTGTGTTAGCTTAAATGCCCACGTCCAGCAATGTCCTAACTGGCATGTAAATTTGGCTCAAACACAACCTTGTTCTTGCTGCTCCAGCGACGCCACAGTATAGGGTGATCCAGGGGTACACTCAAACACCGAGTCCAGAGACAACTTCCTTTTAGATTTATTTCGCAGGTGTATTTATACAGGTTAGGCCACGTCACTGTGGCAACAGTTATTTAAACAGGATAAAAAGTAAATAATTAAGAATAAATTTTGAACACTATGAAATATCAACAATAGACAATAATAAAACGATAAAGCAATCAGGTGAAAAACCTACTAAAAAAAGGAACACAAGAAAGATTAACGGAATGTTAAAAACACAGCAAGTAAGAAAAATAAAACGATACACTTGATTATCAAAATAAAAGTCATAACACGGTAAAAGTCATTCATAATATATTCCCTATCCCGAGTATCCCTGTGAGCCTACATTAATAAGTAAAAAGAACAATTAAGGTGGTGACGTGGCAAGTTTTGCCTATATAAAAAAAGAATCTAAAGTCATAAAACAGTTACCCAAGACTAATAAAAAATATTAATTATAAAACTAGGGATTTAAGCAAGTTTTAAAATGATAAAAACAAAATAACGTAAAATGAAAATAGTAGGGAAAAAGGGGAGGGGTGTCAAGGGGATAGATAGGGTATTAGGGTAGGGGGTAGAGGGTAGGTGTGAGGACGAAAGCATAAGGAAAAGGACTAAAATGAGAGAAATCAAAGGACCGAGAGATGGAAATGAAAGAAATTAGGAAATGAAAGAATTGAGTAAGGTCCACGGGGGAATAGAAAGAGTAGAAAGCGAGGAGACTAGTATGGGGGATAGAAAGATACAGAAGAACGTAGATCGCAAATTAGAAGAGAAGAGAAATGAACGAAAGGAGTGAAAGAGGAAATGGAGAAAACGAGAGTAAAGGATAAGATAGCATAACGAAAGAACGGGGAAGGAGAAAAGATCAGCATGATAGAAAGTAAGGAAGGACGCAAGATTAGGAAGTGAAAGAGGGAAAATGAAAGGAAAAGGAACGAGGAAATGAACGAGGAAGAAGTGAGAGCAAGAGAATGAAAGTAGTTAGGAGAGACGAAAGATAGCAAGTCGAGTAAATAGGGTATAGGCGTCAGGATAATACGTGAAGAGAAAAAGGGAGAGAGAGAGAGAGAGAGAGAGAGAGAGAAAGAGAGAGACAGAGAGAGAGAGAGAGAGAGAGAGAGAGAGAGAGAGAGAGAGAGAGAGAGAGAGAGAGAGAGAGAGAGAGAGAGAGAGAGAGAGAGAGAGAGAGGGGGGAGGGGAGGGAAAGGTTGGAGAAGAGGGTAAAGGGGGAGACTAAAGCAAAAGGGAGGTAGGGGAGACTAAGGGAGATTAAGGGAAACAAGGGTGAGGAGGATAAGGGGGGGGGGGGAGAGGAGTTACGGTCCAGGATGGTGGGGGAGAAGGGTCGGAGACCTCACACGCATCTTTGCTTCTTTTCAGGCCCATTGAGCCTTCTTGTGTTGTATAGGATTTGGGATTTCTAGTTTCGTGAAAATCCTGTTGCTTCCTTTCTTGTCTGCGTTCGGCTGGACCACCGAGGGCGCGATCTCGCGCTCTCTTGTGTTATCTGAAACGTGGGATTCGTTTTTTCGCGAAGGGCCTGTTGCTTCCTTTGCTATGTCACCAATATAAACGACTATATCGTTTATGTTTCGCATCGCTGCTGATTCTAGAATCGAACTCTTGATGGGATAGGAGGCGATTTATGATGAGCGCAGGTCTTTACAGAGTCGCGTTCTCCCGTTGAAGCGTCATTGGGGTGTCTGTGTTCTTAGTCTCAGCCATGAAAAGATTATATGCACATATATAACAGATACTGTAACATCTGAAAATCTGAAACACTCAACATATTGGAGAGAAGTATTGTATTCGCACGGGCATAATACTCTCTATAGTGAACTCCTAGAACCTAAACATGTGATGGCTGTTGTTATTGTTCACTTGTGATAGAAAGTTTCTAGGACATGGGAAGCATTAAAAAAAATGAGACACCCAATGTAAGTTTCCATAGATTTATTTTTTGAAAATTCAGTTTTTTCAAGAATTTTCAGACCTGGAAAATGAAATTGCTGGAATTCCAGGTTGCAGAAGGACCCTGAACGCAGACCTGTTGCCCCAGCACATGATACAAAACACCTTTGTGACTTAATATTTTGCATCATTTCATGTAACTAGTTTATATTGCCTTTGGTTTTTGATATTTGCATTCATATTGTGTATTATGACCATGAAAACTTTAAATTTTTCTCTGCAATTTTTTGAGTGTGTATCTGGTATATCTGAACATATAATCTCATGGATGAGGCTAAGAACACAGATCCCCAATGAACGGGACCCTATAAGGACCTGCGTTCATCACAAATCGCCTCCTATCTCATCAAGCGTTCAAGTGGTGGGATTGCTCATTACTGCCGTGTTAATCCGGGTCCTCGCGACCGCAGGGGAAACCAAAAATCACACCCAGAGCTTCCGCCGGGTGTACATCGGCCGCTCTTAGAAGCTAGACCCCCTGCGTACCCTGTTCAATTCCCGAGCTATATATAGCCGACCCCCAGCAAGGATCGAATGAATGGGCTAGTAAGTAGCTCGGGAACGAACTAGCAATTCCCCCCCCCCCCCCCCCTTAGATGGCGTGGCAGGTTCCGCCGATAAGAAGGTGGCTTATTAAAGCAGTTTAAAAAGAGTGCATAGTAAAAAAAAAACAAAGAAAATGGCTTTGGTTCTGTTAAAAACAAAGATAAAACAAAGAATAAAGTAAAAATAATATAAACAATAAAAATACATAAAAATACATCTAATCTACATAGGCGGCATCATCCTCCACGTGCGTGCGCGGTCTTTCGGTCTCTAGATTCGGGGGAGACTCTGGTATTCTCCGCGCTCCGGCGCGGCTGGCTTGGTATGGGTCACTACAGGTGAAATGTGAACACAAGAAAGCCGGGATTAAATTGGAAAGGGTCAATTGTGAATGTAAGAGTAGAGAAGAGAGGCATATGTGAATACAGTAAAGAGAGGGGGAAATATGTTTGCAGGAAATTGTTTCACGGGTCACCAGAAAAACACTCGGCTTGTCATAATCATTTATTTCGACCTGAAATAATATTTAACATAATAAGGGTTTCTCCACATCTTATAAATTGGAACATATAAACAAAATGAAGACCAAATTACTTTAAAATAAAATAACTTTGAAATAATAAAATATACATGGAAATCATTACAAACTTTGATGAAACAAATTTACATATATAAGGCATGACATTCAGATCTTGATACCAATTATATCCTCATACAATATCAGATTGCATAGTAATTACTATCAATCATATGATTTTCAAGAAATAAAACATGTTGAAATATTATTCCAGCATCCCAAAAACGACAAGAAAAATAGAATGTCTAAATATAAAACAGTTCCAAATATAATGATGGGAAATTTTGGTAACGCATGGGAATCTTGATTTGTAAACAGAGACTCAGATATTATATTTGGAACTGTTTTATATTTAGACATTCTATTTTTCTTGTCGTTTTTTGATGCTGGAATTGTGTATAAGCATCTGGAGCAGCAGATTGTATATTATTGAAGGAGGTCTTTCATTTCAATTGGATAAAAAAGGATAACATTTCACGCTCACCAGATGAGGCAATGTTGTAAGTTTAATTATTCTTTGTATTTTGTGTTAATATTTCAACATGTTTTGTTTCTTGAAAATCATATGATTGATATTAATTACTATGCAATCTGATATTGTATGAGGATATAATTGGTATCAAGATCTGAATGTCATGCCTTATATATGTAAATTTGTTTCATCAAAGTTTGTAATGATTTCCATGTATATTTTATTATTTCAAAGTTATTTTATTTTAAAGTAATTTGGTCTTTATTTTGTTTATATGTTCCAATTTATAAGATGTGGAGAAACCCTTATTATGTTAAATATTATTTCAGGTCGAAATAAATGATTATGACAAGCCGAGTGTTTTTCTGGTGACCCGTGAAACATTTCGACAACACTCAGGATGGGGCTCAGTGATGAGGAGCCTCAGCACGGCAGTATGGAGGGCTCTGCTGCTTCAGTAGACGGTTGGATGAAGAATCAGTCAAAAAGGGCTAAGCAGCATAGAGGAACTGCCAAAGGAAAGTTCACACGTAAGCTAGAAAAGTTTAATGAGCATGTGAAAGATAAAGTTGCCTTAGAAATATTGGAAGATAACTATAATTTGATTGTTAAAGCTTTTGAGAAAGTTGAACTGGCAAATGAAAGTTATTGCAATTTACTTGATGAAGCTAATGATACTCAAGAGTTAATTAATGCAGATATGTACATTAAGGAACTTGACGATAAGAAATGTGCTGCCCATGTTTTATTTGTAAAGATGAAAGATGAGATGCAAATGAAAGGGGCTATCAAAGTGAAGCCTATTGACATACCAAAGTTTGATGGAAAAATCAGAGACTATAGTAATTTTAAAAGAGATTATGTCAGACTTATGCAACCCAACTATGGAAAAGACCCATTTGCTCTTAGACAGTGTCTCTCAGGAGAAGCTTTAGTCTTTTCCTTGTGGGGCTGAGCATGATTTTGATAAAATGTTTGAACGGTTAGATGACATGTACAGTGACAGTAGACGAGTAATTGATGTAGTAATTGAAGATTTGAGAGAAATTGAACCTGTAATCGAGGGTGATAGTTTAGGTTTCATCCGAATGGTAGACAAAATTGAGCAACATTTTCTTTATCTGGATCAGTTGGGTCTATCTTCAGAACTTAATACTGCCAATATGACAAGTCAGATAGAGAAACTCTTGCCTCCAACTCAGAAGCGGGAATGGATCAAAATAGCAGAAAATGTTAAACCTGTTGAATTATTTAAGAAACTACTGGAATACCTTTTGGGTGAAAAGAAATGAAAGACCTCCTTCAATAATATACAATCTGCTATTCGAGATGCTCATACACAATTCCAGCATCAAAAAACGACAAGAAAAATAGAATGTCTAAATATAAAACAGTTCCAAATATAATATCTGAGTCTCTGTTTACAAATCAAGATTCCCATGCGTTACCAAAATTTCCCATCATGCTCAGCACAAAAAAAAGAACTGGGACATGCGTGATAAAACAACAAAAAAGAATAGAATATTATTAGTTAATACAAACTAATGATACAGAAATGAAGCAGGGATCAAATGAAAATTCACTGGAGGATGATGGAGCCAAATGTGGATTCAAGGGAGAGAGAGAGGTCATATTTGAATGTAGGAGTTATGTTCTTTGAATGCACTTGAGGATAAAGGGGACAAATGTTAATAAAAGAGAGGAGGAGACGAGGAAGTGGTCATGGACGATAATTGGAAAAAGAATGCAGGAGAGGATAATCTCAAATTTGAATACAGGAAAGGCGGAAGAGGGTCAAAGATGAATAGAGGAGAGGAGGAGAAGAAGGGGTTAGACATGAATGCAGGAGATGTGGAAGAAGTCAAATATGTATGTGGGAGAGTAGGTATGAATCAAATCTGAATGCAGATGAAGGAGGAAGGAAGAAAGGACTGAGGAGGAAGAGGAGGAGGTGAAAGTCAAGGGAAAAGTGGAGGAAGTGACAAAGATAAAGTGAAAAGGGTTTAAGACAAATCAGGTATAAGGAGAAGGGACTAAAGGTTTAGAAGTTTACTGGTCGCCAGTAAACCTCTAAACCTCAGTACAAGCACAAAAGCACATGTCATGACATGGCCCAGTACCCTACTCTAACAATGTGGAGGCGCAATGAGACCAGGGTATAGCTAAAGTAAACAAGACGACAATCGCAGGTGTCCCAAGGACTTTAGTATGTTCATCAGAAGGACAGTAGTATCTGGCAACAGCAGAAACTCTCTCGGGCAGCTCGTTCGAGTGGATGAGTGAGCCTAAATATCGGGCCAAATAGGAAGATATATCTAAAACCTGTTACCTTCTTCATAAAGGATGCAGAATGCAATCTGTACACCACTGTTGGGCTATGCTGATTTACTGATAAATGTTTTTTTTACTTTAATATCTTATTGAGAGCATGTCTGAAACTATGAGAAAGTTACGGATAGCACAATAGAAATTTCCTTGATTAGCATTGGTAAGTTGAAGAATAGTAAAATAATAACCTAAATAAAATTGTCTGTTAATGATGTAATTCTAATAAGTGGATACCGCACATGACTTTGGGAAATAGGGGGCACTGAGGGAGAAACTTTTGCGGAAGAGGGACAAGAAAGGGTAAACCTTAGTCCAAAAGACCGGACCCTGGTGGTTCGTTTTCTTTCAGTAAGCAAGGAGACCTACTCCTTACGTTGGAACATGTCTAAGAATGGAAACCAGAAACTGAGACAGGAAGGGGCATTGTCAATGACCCAGATACCGCTTTTTTATATAAACTATTTACGTAGGTAAGAGGGATTATGTGCCATCTCGATTGTAGAATATTAGCCAATCAAAGCAAGTATAACCATCTTCTGTAGTATTTTTAATTCTCATTCATAACAAAGCAAACCAAATAAAAAATATTAGTGTGATTACTATCATGCAATGTTTTGGCTTAAGATCAGCTGTCTCTTGTGGATTTTAAACGTCTGGAGAGTGATCCGGTTTTACAAAGCATATTCACTACAATTACTCTGTGTAAAGGAGCATATATTATTCTGGGTAGTTTATCCAATTAATAAGCATACATGTACATACACATGTATTTATCTAAAGAAAAGAGAGAAAAGAGAATAAAAGAAAATGGAATAAATGCTATTAGCATGCCCTACATGTCCAATGTCTCTCCTTATTGCTTCGAAAAGGTAATTACTAGGTTGGCCAGCAACATTTCAACATCCGGATGTCCCTCCTAACTTCAAAATTGCATTCCTGTTCAGTATATCAGCACTTGTCCAGTATTACAACCATCATGTAATGTGGTTTATAGGGAGTAATCCTTTTTTGTAAGGAAGAAAAGAAAAGAAGAAAAAAAAAAAAAAAAACGAAGCAGGATGTCAATGATTCAAAAAAAAAAAGTAAAGCATCAGAATCATGGAACCCCGACTTGAAGCCAATGAAGCCCAGTGTGACCAGCAAAAAGCAAGGAGTTACATGATCCGGTTTTACGTCACGACCTCGCTCGCAAGGAAGGGGAAGGTTTTATCTATCGAAGGACTTTGGATTTGGGAGTGAAAGACTATACCTCAAGTGGATGATGCCCTTCCTAACCACGGACCCTGGCTGGTTTCGAACTCATAGGCTTAGCGACTTCTAATCCTGTTTGTGTTATCGCTGCACCACGGCGTCAAAAAAGAAAAAAAAAAAAAAAAAAAAAAAGAAGACGCTCTTTATGCGACTATAAGATTAATAGATAAAGCACAGGTAAGTACTTATAAACATGAAAATCTCAAAAAAGAAAAGAAATGGAAAGAAAAAAAAAAAAAAAAAAAAAACGACGGATAATGAGATTTAGAGTGATACTTAGAGTAAGTTCTGGTCTTGATTTTGAGTGTTTTGTTTGTCTGCCCAGATTCTGTTCCTGCTCTCTGACCAACTGTCAGTGAAGGACGTATATGTCAAGTTTTCATCATCATGTGCCATGAAGAGGTGAAAAGGCGGAATCTGTATAATAAAAGCTTATGGCAGATTCGATCAAGAAAGAAATATAACCTTACGATCGCCGACATACCTTAGTGCATGGTGCAAAGAGACCGCTGTTCACTAAAACTGTTCTCTCTGAATGAATTGAGGCAGGTAAAGTATTGCAAGGTTTTCTTTTCCAGGAGCTTTTAAACAGTAAAGGATTGATTTCAAACTTAATACAGGTTATAATGGCACATCGAACATTGTGTAAAGCAGTATAAATTGTATGCATATGTTTTGAAACTGACAGAAGCTCTTTTCTTTCAACAGGCATCACTGTCATAATTAAACCACAGTATCACATAATCTGGAAAGGTGTGGTGTGAAATATGGTACCATGGCGACTACCAGAAAATACCTTGATGTTTTACTGAACTTTTCTTGCTTACTTACAGAAAAGGATCACCCATTCTTTGTTTTTGCAAACCTTTTTTTTTCACCCAAGTAGCCGTTGGTGTTTACGTGTGGTGCACTGGCTCGAGAAAGCTACTTTCGCCTAAAAATCAACATGGGAAATGTTGCTGGTCAGTCTTATGTCATTAAACAAAGAAGAAAAAAACAAAGGAAAAAAGAAATAGAAGAAAAGATAGAAAAAACAAAAAACAAAAAAATATTGGGCCCAATGGAACACAATTTAAAAGTAGTGTTAAACTAGAATTCTTTATTTATATTATACTCTATAGTAACTACACCAGTTTCTAATGCTATACTGGATATATTGGATAAGCTACCCAACATGCGCAAAAGATAGAATTGTATGTATTTATAATGATATGAATAATTCTTATGAATAAATATCTAAGATAGATATTTGGTGTTATACACTAATATGGATTGCTGATTTTACCTCAAAAATTTGTATGGTGATAAAGCTGGTTTATTGCAGCAATGTTATTGATGAAAGTGTTTATATGGTGAAATGGATAAGATGAAAATGGTTTGCATAAAAAATCAGTTTCACTACTAACTCTACAGTGGTTTTACCTCTGTAAGGTTTACTATATGGAGACACTTAAATACAATGAAACTATCATTGTCTGGAAATCGTAAATCACGCCGAGACTGGGTTTACTCTTCTTGTCACTATTCCAGTATCTTTATGCAAGTCCTCAGTATTTTTGCACATATTTAATTTCTCATCAAATATGCAGTGTTATCTGCATCTGCTACTTATCTCTTTATGGTCTCTGGGTTAGACTTCCTATTCTTGCGACTTCGATCTACGTTTCTTTAAACTCTTAATCTCTTGTAGCTATGATGCTCAACACTACAGAATGATACAAGAAGAGAGCAGAATGAGTTCTGCCTGTGACGATACTACTGCTCTTCGTAATGAGCGAAATGACGTGTAGAATAGACAGAAATGTTATGCATCACATCCTCATCTCCTCAGTATTATTTACTTGATACTATACTTTCTGTTGCAGTTATCGCAGTTCTACTTGTATATTATCATAATTTAGTGGCGCATCCAGACCTTCCTCCCGGTCCTTGCTTCCTCCATCACCTGGAGTAGAATGTGACACACCAATGTTATTTTATTCGTTTAAATGCAATTGTTTTATAATATAACATCCTAGACGGAACTGAGATGTGTGACAGATATAATAAATCTTTTCCGGATGAAATATGTCTCACTGACTGGCTTTTGCGGGATAAAGGAAAACTTTCTATTTAGTCTCTTCTGTTCCGTCACTTTGGTTATGAAATGGAGTCTGACTGATATCGACTTTTCGGTCCGCTTCCTCCAACCCTTGCTGTGGGAGTGATATTGTAAAGGATGACTTTAATGCTGATTGGAAATAGGGGAGGGGGGGGGGGGGGAGCGAAAGCTGAGAGCGTTGTGTTTGCCGGATAAAAAGGAATGAGGGTTTGTAGCTAGCTATCTTTATTAGATATATTTTGTCTATGATTATCATTGCTATTTTTTACCACTAAACATTATCGAATATACCTTATTCAAATTTATTAATAACTGCTAAATTATTCACTCGGAAGGAAAGCCTAGGGCTTTAAATCCTTAATAATTCGAGAGGGAAGTCAGGATAACATCTACTGAGATCAATATATTGCAAGTGGAAACCTTTCTAATCGATACTTGCATTTTTTAAAACGTAAATTGCATCTTTTCAGTAACAAAAATAATATATATTTATTTCTTTATTAAAATATCAATTACATTGTCTTGATATATTGAGCTGCCAGTGAATATAAGTTTATTCCATAATAAGCATTCGGAGGCGAGGATAGACCAGACTCGAAGTCTCTATTTCAGAGAGTAAAAAGTGCGGGGAGCGGTTACACTGCAGAGGCTTAGATAACAGAAACGTGTTGGGTAAACTATCGTAATTTATGAATACCGGAACAGTAGTGCAGCAAGAAAGTGAAGAAGCCAGGTCAAAGTAATGATCATTCAAGCGATCATGTATTATTCCTGGATGTCGTGCCGTTAAGTGACAGCCCCTGAAAATGGCAATAGATATCGCTGTGGAATTTCCGCTGTAGCACCAATATACAGTAGAGGATGATACCCAGTAGCCACACACATCCACACAAAAACACACACAAAAAATGTATTGCTTGAAACTTACACATGAAGGACTCGGTTTTTTGTTTTTTTTTTCAGCACAAAAATGTCAATCTCTTTTATCATGTCTTGAGGGTTTGTTCCGTCGTTAGTACTAAAATGCATGAGATGTATTTGCAGAAACCAATTCCTTGCTATTATTACTTCAAACAGGAATGTATATCCGGCTTTCCTTTTTTTCACCAATCCTGTATGTTCTGCGATATTTGTATGTGGCATTATTAGCAAGAGGATAAAAGCACATGAAACTGGGACAGTCACACCTGTCCACTAACTGTTAGTGTCTTCGTATGATTTATGAAGAAAGTTGAAAAAAATTAATTTGTTTCTCTCTCTGCCAAATGCACGTTCTTCATAGCACTGCCATCGTCCTGAAATGCTGGTGTGGATGGAGCCAAGTCATGGGTGTAGAACACAGCCACTAATCGAAACAAGGCATTGATGTTAATAGATACCCGTCGGTGCTTCGGAAGGCGGGAACAGCAGACGCAAGCGAAGTTGTGGTTCTTCCATTTATTGTTAATAGTGGTAAGAGGGAATGTAATAGTGGCCAAGCAGGGACATTTGGCGAAATAGTGATGTTATATAGTACTGTTGGAAAATACCAAGGCGGTCAGGAATCAGATCTACGTGCTCCACCAGAACACAAGAAAGGAATATACAGGCAATACACAAATTTTCACGATTGAAAAACAAAAAAAAACCGTAAATGTAAACAGAGAGAACAAAAAATATAAGTTGGTGAGTTCGCAAGATCACAGACGTATTAGAAAAGAGGTATGCTATAGTTCAACGAGAGTTACTTGCGTTTCATGTATCTCCTTGGGTATATATAATTTTGTTTTTTAAATATACACATACACAAACTTGTACGTGTGTTTGTAAATAAGTTTATGCATATTTATGAGTGTGTGTATGTATATATATGTATACATATATATGTATGTATACAAATACATATGCATGTATGTATACATATATATGTATATAAATACATATGCGTATATGTATACAAATACATATGCATGTATGTATACATATATATGTATATAAATTCATATGCGTATATGTATACAAATACATATGCATGTATGTATACATATATATGTATATAAATTCATATGCGTATATGTATACAAATACATATGCATGTATGTATACATATATATGTATATATATATATATATATATATATATATATATATATATATATATATATATATATATATATATATATATATATATATATATATATATATATATATATATATATATATATATATATATATATATAATCTAAATTAAGGCATAAACAGCTGATCGAAAATTATTTTAAGATAAAATCAGGTAGTAGATAAAACACTAAAAATGGATAAATAAATATGTACTAAAATGGATCGTGATATGAAAATTACGATTACCTTTTCTGATTATCATTATATAAAATAAGTTAATATAGCTCCTAATTGACCGAAATAAAGTAACTGTCAGGACACGTAACTTTTGTCTCCCTGAAGTATCGGGCTCCGTTGTTCGCAGAAGCCGGCTGCCATTCATTCACAAAAGAATAGGGCTAAGAGAGACAATCCTTCCTCGACCAAGTGTGGGCACCGACTTTATTTCGCGCCAAGCAGGGTTACACTCATGCCGCGACGTCACGCTCGTACATCTTTACAATCACAAAAAGACGTAAGATATAATAACATTGCATAAAATAACAATAAAAATACTCGTTCTCATTAAAACAGAAATGGAGTAAATTATAGTAACGAACAGATAATATAACGAATGGAAAGTAGAAAAAAAAAAAAAAAAAAAAAATATATATATATAATCTAAATTAAGGCATAAACAGCTGATCGAAAATTATTTTAAGATAAAATCAGGTAGTAGATAAAACACTAAAAATGGATAAATAAATATGTACTAAAATGGATCGTGATATGAAAATTACGATTACCTTTTCTGATTATCATTATATAAAATAAGTTAATATAGCTCCTAATTGACCGAAATAAAGTAACTGTCAGGACACGTAACTTTTGTCTCCCTGAAGTATCGGGCTCCGTTGTTCGCAGAAGCCGGCTGCCATTCATTCACAAAAGAATAGGGCTAAGAGAGACAATCCTTCCTCGACCAAGTGTGGGCACCGACTTTATTTCGCGCCAAGCAGGGTTACACTCATGCCGCGACGTCACGCTCGTACATCTTTACAATCACAAAAAGACGTAAGATATAATAACATTGCATAAAATAACAATAAAAATACTCGTTCTCATTAAAACAGAAATGGAGTAAATTATAGTAACGAACAGATAATATAACGAATGGAAAGTAGAAAAAAAAAAAAACTAGACCCAAACGAGTATAACAAAATGAAACCTAAACTCCCTAAAACTGTGAGTAAAGATTAAAAAATACGTGAAAGTGCATCAACGATGCGGGGAAAACGACCAGCGGCGACTGGTACACTGAAGAGTGACTTCTCGTGCGGGAAAGCGAACGGGTTGCGGGATGCCCGCCGTTACGGGGATGCGGGAGGCTGCGGTGACGAGCACCACTCTTGCACTAACATATTATTTGCAAATATCTACAGCTGCAGAAAACTAAAACTTCAATTTATTTTTACAATCTGGTACGATTATGAAATTGTCAAACCACTTACATAGTAAATAATTTTCTCCAAATTCCCCTGTCTCAAATCGAGTACGTAGTGCACAGTTGGACCAAATAAATGCATCATGAGTACTGCCAGGATATCTTGTGTTATAACTTGTTATTAGTCCATCTAAATTGCAAACTACCTGTAGATTTAATGAATGAAACTTTTTCCTGTTAACATGTGTCCATCAACTTGTGGTACTTTAATTGGAATGTGAGTACCATCTATAGCCCCTATGACTCTCGGAAAGTTTGCAAATCTTGAAAAATCTTGGACAGTCTTCCTTAAATCATTAGCACTTGATGTAAACTTTATTTCTATTCTTGCCTTTTCTGTCAACACTCTGGTCACTGCTGCAATGATCTTGCTTACACTTGCTTGTGTTAGTCCACATGAGTCACCAATCACACTCTGGAATGTTCCACTAGCATAAAAGCGTAAGGCCTAGTCCACATGAGTCACCAATCACACTCTGGAATGTTCCACTAGCATAAAAGCGTAAGGCCTAGTCCACATGAGTCACCAATCACACTCTGGAATGTTCCACTAGCATAAAAGCGTAAGGCCACAAGCACTTGTGTGTGGGTTGGCACTGCGTGTGACCTCCTTGTTCTTCTTCTCAAATATGGGTCCAACACCTCACAGAGCCATAAAATGTCATGTCTTTTGAAATCTGTAGTACCGCAATAACTGGTTATCATTAACATGCAAAGGATCCAAAGGGTCCCTATAATGTCTTTCACGTTGTAAAGCTCGATCATGAAGATAAGCAGCTACCAACTCCATGTTGTTTGTCGTCTGTCAACACTGTTGGCACTTAGCTTGCAATATGTTTAAATCGCAACAGTTAAGCAAGGAAGGCAAAGAAGACACTGAATATCTAGAATTCCCGGTGTATTAAATACATAAAACAGCAGTATGTAGTCAAATAAAGGCTATATAAGTTATGACGACTATGCAATCGAGATATAAACAATCACTATCCGGTTTGAAACCCTTACAAGACCTCCCGAGCAATGTGTGACGTCATGACATGGCGGCTATTTTTGTTTCGAGTATGGCCCTCGGAGGAGTTACAACGTTGTAACTCCCCCGATGTGAGATACAACATTGTAAACTGTTTTGAGTATCCCGCCGCAGGTTCGTCTGATCGGCGTTTCCCAGCTGTTCTCCCCTGCAAAGTTGCCAAAAACCTCCGTGTTCAACTCTTAGTGTTGGATTTGTCTGGTTATTGTTATGGCCTTGCGTCCTATCAGCTCTTGGATATATAGGTCGCTGCTACAGAACTCTTGATGGTTTGCATAGTGGCGGGTAGTGCCTTGGATGGGAATCCCACAGGTACTTTGTAAGATACACATTATACTAAAGTACCGGCGTCTAGAAAGCCTACAGGTTTTAAGGTACAGTAGGGGAGTGGATGTTGCCTGAGAGTCAGTATAGTGGTACTAAGACCTTGACTCATATATATCATTTTATCAGAAAATGTAAGTATTACATTGTACATTTTATAGGTAGCAACAGTTTTGATCAATCTAATAAACCCCAATGTTAATCGTTACAATTCATAAAGAATAGTAAATTTCTTAATGATGTTTACAACTTCATGCTGTCATGATAAAATTGATAAACAATTAACAGATACCCAGGCATTACAGGCTTGACAATTTGTTGCCTTGATCACTAGAATATAGTTGTTTAAATGAAAAGCCATGGCTAGACTGTTTTGCCTCGGTTGACGGCTGAGTAAATCCCAGGATGTTGTCCCTTGGCCAAACGGTAGTTCTACCGCCCTATTTAGGGCTAAATACAGTCGTGTTAAGGGTTGTCATCAGCAGAACACAAAATTAGAGGTGTTTGTATAGTAATATCAACATCTAGATAAATCAAAATATAGATTTCTATTAATTATATTCGGCGCAACCACCGCTGTTTTATTAGAAAACGGTAAAACAGATCTCCTCCAAGGGAATTGATTATTTTAATGATATCAAATAATAATTCCTGTAATGAATGGGTTGAGGAAACTAAAGTTAGTTTTCTATAATTTACCATCTTTAATCTTACAATATTATTAAAGTAAGTATATTCTCTTGAAATGCCTTAAATCTATATTCAAAGGGAACGTTCTTTTAAACTCGATAATGATCACTGACAAGCCCTGCTTACCAAAATAACCACCAAAGACACTCTGGCCATGGTTTCTCCGTAGATCTCTCTTGAACCGCGTCCCACAGACGAATAGGGAAGCGACCCTGGGTCAGCCTGCCGGGCGCCCCTTCACAAACATCACGTGATCGTACATCACGGTTTTTTCTACTTGTGCCCAGCACTTGTGATTTTCCTTTCTTTTCTAACACTCATGGAAGATTCATAATCTTCCACATCCCTCCCCACTCAGTAAAAGCCTGTCCCAAGGATGCTATATAGTTCTTTGTCACAGATTTCTAACACACGCAGTAACCCTGCACGGGGGGCACACAGGTACTACACCTCTCCCACAGGTGACCTGTAGGCTATCGGGAGGCAGGAAGGGCCTTACATCTCCTGTTGTGAGCTATGTAGCTCACACCGATACGAAAAGTTTGAGTTTCATATACTTCTGTGACACTTTGGGGAGAGGATAACATTTAATTTACTTCTGTTTCTTCTGTCACCATACGCTCAGCATAGTTCCTTTTTGCCCACCGATATAAGTTAACACACAATTTTCAACAATAAATAAAGTGTTCACCATTGTGAGAACCCACAAAGCCACATTACTATCACATTTTGTTTTTGTTTGTTCTACAAATGTTCGCACCCAAGAGCGCTCCAGGGGAGTCGAAGTGTCCATTCGTGTTGGTAAGGAGGCTCGGTGACCAGAATCTCTTAGTGTAGGTTCTTCTATGATCTCCTTCTCTAAGAGTTCATCCACATGAGGTACTTCTTGCCAGCGAACCTTGGGCGTAGCTTCCAATGTCGTTTGTGCCAGGGAGGTTGACAGAGCTGGTAGAATGAAAGTGTTTGCTGACACTCCGCAACCTGACGGTACTGTTAGAGTGCCCCTTTTAAAGACCTCCCTGGACTTTGTCACAGTTTTATTAAATTTTCCTTGGTTCACATAGTTGAAGACTAGATTTTCTTCTCAAGGAAGTGACATAATCCGTTCTTCGCCTGAGCGGATGACAACAGGTGGGAAATCTCGTCTAGGACCTCATCTCTGCAGTAGTTTTCTGCTTCCTCCTCGTCAAAAAAGCCGCGGATATGCAGGTAGTGACCTGTCCACGTCGCAGGAGGGCAGCATCGGCCGGACAGACACTCCATCCCGGCTGAATTGCTTTGCAGTCCATAAGGTCCCTCATCTCCGCAAACAGGTCCTTAGCCTCTGAAACAAGAAGGAAAGCGGCAGAAATCTGGGTATGGATAAAAGCCGTAGAGTTCAAGATGGGTCTGGGGAAGGCATGGACCTGGAAAGCATCCACTTGGTGGCCTGGTAAAGGGAAGGTCAGATATACCATCAACTTTCCCAAAGAACTTCCAGGCATTAGTTTTGAATTTGAAGAAAAGTAATACGTGTGTAAATTCTCTTGCTATGCGAGCAGACAACAACTGGCATTTATCAGTTCCGTGGCCACGCCTTTGACAGTAGATACATGTCACAGAATCATCCTGTGTCACATTCCTCTTTAAATTTATGTCTGTCCTTTCATTTTATCCACCGGTTTCTTTCTAACTTCGACCTGTTTGTTTAACATTTCCGGTGTAAGTGTATCATTTCGACTTTCTACCTTACGACCGTCAACATTCTTTTTCTTTTCGGGACCCTGCTCCCCTCCTTGTCTATCGCCCCTACTACTCTTTTTTTTTAGAGTCTCATCCCTTGCCGCCTCCCTCTGATAATCAGTAGCTTCATTCTGTTGCGCTCAAACCCTGTACTCTTGGAAAAATGTTTGGCAATCCTTCGTCTACACAAGCCCTGGACAAGCATAAAAAAACTACTCTGGAAGTTCCCTGGCAAAGACAATACCTATCAAGCTCTCCACAAGAGGAGCAAACTCTCTATCTTGTGTCTTAACTTGTTTGGCCGCCTTTCGCAATTTGTTAAGTATGCTTCAAGAGGCTCACTCACTTCCCTCCTGGCACCTAGAAACATATCTAACGCAGTCCTGGTGCTGGTGACGGCATCATGAACCACCCTGCGCTCGTCCGCCAAGGAACTCCAGTTATAATCGACATCTTTAGCTCTTGCATACCATGCTTCGTATGTTCCTAACGCATCCCCTCTAAGACGTCGTAGTACAAGGCGGATCTTTCCATCATCATTCCATACTTCGACATGAGTTAAATCTTCTACTCGCTTTATCCATTGATCATGATTTGTCATGGCGCCCTTTGTCTTAAGACACTTTCCTTCATAAAAGGGAAGGCGGTGTTCTACCTCATTTATAGGATTTCTTTTCCTCTCCTCATTGAACACTGCATGCCTGAGATCAAGAGACGTCTGGGTAGTCGATAACTGATTTTTCTCCGCTGCCTTTTGGGCAGTTTCCTCCGCCACCCCGGAGGCCCCCTGGGTTTCCCCTACGCCTGGATTAGGCATTATTTTTTCTTCCCTTCCTGAGCCTAACCCAGCCGTCTTTTCCTCACACTTTCCTTCTGTGAACTACGCTCAGTACAGTTAAAAACCCAACCTTGTACGAAAATAGCAATAGAATAAAGCTTAGGGTCCTGCACAACCTTTTTTAATAGGGCATAAGACAAGTTTAACAAAACTGTGTCTAACTCCTCACCACTGGTAACACCGCATGCAGGAGCGCGCTCAATCGCCCACTTAATTACGGATTCCTTAACTAAATTAAGATCCTTCTCAAGATCAGAGAGAACACTTGATTTAGGTGTCAAGGTAGATTTAACTACGAAACACATAAAATCTTCAACAAATTGATTCAGCAAAATACTATACCTTGTGTAGTGCCGTCGTCTGGTCGTATGTGCCTGACGCGCTAGTAATATAATAGTCTAGGTTAAAACTGGAGAGCAGCTCTTGCCGCTCGATTTCAACTCCGTTTTCGATTAATTATCATCAAATATATTTATTGATAATATTCTCACATTAGATCATCCATTGATTTACTATTTTCATTAATTTAATTTCCATTATTCAATTATATACGTGTTCGTACATCTGCTCATGCTTATTATACAGGTCATATATTCATGTGTATATACCTTATTCCATTGTAAACATAATTATATGCCTTGCTGGTTATTATCTCTATACTTTAAAAAGCTGACTGACTGGACTGCAGCATAGGATTATCATACTTAATTACTGGTTAACAATTTATTAAATAATGGTAAGTTACAAAAAATTATATAGATTTCACTCGTGACACAAGAAAATGCTCTTTTGCATTTCTTTCGTACTTGCGCCAACACCACCACTAAATACAGAAAAAATACTTAGCTGTTGATTATAACGAAATACGGGGGGGGGGGGGGGGTCAACGAGAGCGTACGCCCAGTGTAGTGAACTGCAAATACAATTATGTCCCGCAAGAGTGTAAAAAGTAGCGTCACTGCCACCACCCATTTCGTTTACGTATGGGAACGTAGTGTTGTTTGTGAGAAGGGGAATAGTGTAGAAGCAGTGAGGAAAGGAGCGATAGATTGTGTATGCGAGTGTAGTATGTGTGTGTGTAGTGTACGTGTTGGGAGCGGGAATATAAAGGTTGGTAAGCGTGAATTTGAGCCGAGGAGAGGCGTGTGCGGATACGCAAGGGAGTAGCGTAATTAATGAGACCAAGAACTGTTTCAGCCACTGAACTGTTGATCCTTTTTCCATCACATATAGGCTTGCGAGGGAAATTGCGACAAGTGATAGTGTAGTGATGGACTAATTACTCTTGCTAATTAGGTCATTAGCGCTGCCACCACCTGGTTAGTACGTCCAGGAACAATTATTGTACCGAAAGGGGAAGACGTGTAGAAGGGTGTAAAAAAGATAAAAAGGAAAGCATGTATGCAAGAAAAGGAAAAATGACCTTAATCAACAAGAGTCTGTATGGTAAACGTGTTTTAACTCCGAGGGGAGTGCGTGTCAGCCTTAAGGGCTGATAGGAGGTTGTCAATTACTTGTCACAGGTAGCCAAGTTATGAATCATTTGTCTCTTAAAAAAAGGTTAAGTAAAAAGAGGAATTTCACTCACGAACTAAAATACATTTATTAAGACCAAAATAAAACATGAAATAAAACATGCCTGTAGTATCAACTTGACACTAAAAACCACAGGTAAAATACCAAAAACACAACTTTAAATCAGACAAAAAACTAAGAACGTTAGCCTTTAAAAAAACGACAATGAACAAAATAAAAGATGCACTCTGCTTCAATTATAAATCAGAAAACCTTAAAAAATCCCACCTTACTGCCGTGTTAATCCGGCTCCTCGCGACCGCAGGGGAAACCAAAAATCACACCCAGAGCTTCCGCCGGGTTTACATCGGCCGCTCTTAGAACCTAGACCCACTGCATACCCTGTTCAATTCCCGAGCTATATATAGCCGACCCCCAGCAAGGATCTAATGAATGGGCTAGTAAGTAGCTCGGGAACGAACTAGCAAAGTTTTCCCCCCCTAGATGGCGTGGCAGGTTCCGCCGATAAGAAGGTGGCTTATTAAAGCAGTGGCTTGGGTTACAACCCTTACTCCCTATTAAAAGTTTATTTTAAAAACCCTAAAAGCTTTAATAAAAAAAAAAAAGGGAGGCAAACTCTTACCAGCTTGTTTAAAAAGAGAGCATAGTAAAAAAAAACTAAGAAAATGGCTTTAGTTCTGTTAAAAACAAAGATAAAACAAGAATACAGTAAAAATAATATAAACAATAAAAATACATAAAAATACATTTAATCTACATAGGCGGAATCATCCTCCACGTGAGTGCGCGGTCTTTCGGTCTTTAGATTCAGGGGAGACTCTGGTATTCCCCGCGCTCCGGCGCGGCTGGCTTGGTATGGGTAACTACAACTGAACATTTATTAAAATAATGCAGTAAAAAACTTAACACAATAAAACATAAAAGAAGGAGTAAAACAATAAAACAAATGCACCTAAAAAAAAAAAAATATAATAATAATAAATAGATAAAGCACCAGATCACTTTGTCACTTTCCGAATAAATATCCAGTCAAATGTCTCTCACAACCTATATCACCACACTTCGCAACCACTTAACTGACTTTTGGGAGGCTCATTCCGGGGATCCTGAGCAGTCCAGCAGGTACAATGACCAATCCCTGAACCCCGTGGTCCGTCTCTTTACTTGCCCACATTGGCTTTCAGGCGCGAGAACCAGGGGCATTGTGGTTCTTTCTTAGGTTATTCGGTGAGTAAAATTAACTTTAAAATTAAGGTAAAATATAAAAATAAGATACTTTGTATAATAAAATCATTAAAATAATCATTATCGTAAAATAAATAAATAAATGAATTTGTCATAAAAGAACCATTAGGAAACGTGGTACTTAAAAATGCAATGAAATTCAATAAATAAAAGTAGATATAAAAGAAAGTTACTATAAAATCTTTTGAATTAAAAATAATACAATTTTTCGGGTATTAAAACTGGAATTGATAAGATAATAATAAATAATCTTAAAACGTAAAAATAAATGGAATTCTTTTTATCATGTCTGCAGTGAATTTCCCTGGCATCAGGCGGGTCCTCCCGCAGGCTTCCGGGCCGCCTGTTCCCCTGACGTTGCGGTTATCTATAGAGAATCTACGGACTCCTCTGCCCTGCAAGATGACGTGGTTTTCCTGTTTTTCCTGTGTTTATATGTTGTTGTTTTTTATAAGAATAAACCTGTTTTTATACCCCTTTGACTTACCTTTCTCACTGGTCCGTGATCTACATCTACATCTATACTACTTCTACTTTACGTAACATTACTTGTACACTACTTACCTTATGTTCCATATTTACCTTGCCTTATTCTTGCCTTTTTCCTTCGACTAATTCACTTTAGCTCTGTTTCTCTCTTCGGGTTTCCCGTTTTCCCTCACGGATCCCTTCTTCCACGTTTTCATACTTTCCTGTCATTTATTTATTTTACGTGCCCATTTTTGTATAGTTTTATTGTTCTTTTTATTTTCTGTATCTTAAAACTTGTTTTTAACTCGCCATACACTATCTAGTAAATTAAACGAAATGCATTATGGGTAAAACCTCACCAAGCGCGAAGCACCAGTATAAAAGGTCAAGTCAGGTCGGTCGGAGAGAGAGAGGCTTTTATCTTGTGTGGTGACAGATCGTTGGATTTTTAGCTAGCTGACTGGTGCTTTTCGAGCTGTGGCGGGTTGCCTCTGTATATCAAGTAAGTGTATGGTGTGTTGTCATGTATATTGGTTATGTTCAGAAAGATTTATGCGTAATAAATGTATAATATAGATGCTCTTTTTATGTTGCCTTTTAGTCAGCTTGTGATGTTATTCCATTGTTCTTTTATTGTGACTACGGGATCACTTGCAATGTCACCTGAGAGTCATCACCCAAAATACGCCAAACCCCATTACCATTGGAGATTACCTGTAGTTGGATAACACGCTACCAAATTAACATCTCTAACTCTATGGAGTTTTGATTATCCACTACAATTGCTAACAAGTGATTAGGTGTCAGTGGTTCTAATGAATGTGGAGAACTGATGTCAACTGCCAAAGGTCGGCCAGTCACGATGGCCTCTGCTTCGACCATGAAGGTCCTAAGTAACTCATCATGTAGCTGTTTGCCATGGTGATATAAAAAGGCTGTTCATATATTCCTCACTGTGCGGATCTGCCTTTCCCATACTCCACCCATATGACAGGCATGAGGGATATACATTCCAAATGTAAACCAGTCACAGTTTTCTTTTAGTTTTATTGCGCCATTTTATTGGTTGTGTTATTACCTGTAGAAGAACAATGATTGTGTGGAGGAGTGTATCATTAGTTTGTACAAACTAATAATATTCTATTCTTTTTTATTATTTGACTACGCATTTCCATGTTCTGTTGTTTTTAGTGCTGAGCATGATGGGAAACTTTGGTAGCACATTGGAATTATAAGGTGTAAACACAGATTCAAAGGGGATATTTTGAAACTGTTTATTACATTTTGCCACCCTATTTTCTTGAAGTCTTTGATGCTTGAATTGTTGATAAGCATCTATAGCAGCAGAGTGCAGAGTATTAATGGAGAAAAAAGGATATTACTTCACGCTCACCAGATGAGGCAATGTTAATATTTTGACACATTTCATTTCTTGGAAAATCATATGAATGATATTAATTACTTTGAGATTTGATATTTCATTTGTAAAGTGATTTGGTATGCATTTTGTTTATTTTGATTCAATCCATAAGATTTTGGATAAAGATTTATTTATGTCCAATATTTTTTCAGGTCGAAATAATTATGACAAGCTTAGTGTTTTTCTGGTGACCCATGAAACATTAATCTACCTTTCATATATTCAAAAGTTATGAGGTCAGGTACAAATGCCACTCACCGTCAGAGCCACGGAGGAAACACAATACACACGTTCAGTCTTAACATTCTACTATTCAAGGGAATATTCCCCCTTATATAAGCGTGGGAACAAATGAGTACACAGTTTCAGGTAAAAAAAAAAAAATATATATTTACAGTAAAATTTGTTTTCTAAAGGAGTACTTTTATGTGCATAGCTTTTTTACTTGTTTTATGCCTCAGTGTAGCGTTTCTTTTCTTTGCTGCACCTGTTCAGCGTTTCTTTTAACGTTCCATTGATTTCTGAAGCAGGACTTTTGTAGTCGCTTATCCCTTTTATTTTCTTGCTCATCATTTGTTCTCCCTTTAACAATGTTTTGTAGTTTTTAGCGCTAGTCATGCTTTTGGACTGTTTTCAAAGTCTTTAACGGAGTACTTTTGGACGAGCCGCTTTTGATTCATCATGATTTGATGGGCTTTTTACGAGTCTGACGATTCTGGTCGTGAAAAACGTGAATAACGGGTTGTTCGTTTCGGTGTCTTTGGGCTTGTGTGTTGTTAGATTTAAGCGCCACAGGGGTGATGTGTTGGATTTTTGTGCATTTTGTAATGAACTGTATAGGCAAAGAATTGAGTCTGGATGTTAAAGTGAAGCTTAAGAATTCTTACCACATACCTCAGTAACTGCTATCACTGCAGTTGGTAATTTCTGTGAGTTATCCTAAATAATATTTTTTGTTTTGTCTCTGCCAGAGTGAGTATGCCATCTGAAAATAAACACATTGCTTGCCTTTGGTACTCTTTACGAATTCACAATTTTGAATTATCACTAACCTTCACTGTTGTGTTAATGTAAATAACTTTGAGTTATTGATAACACTCACCTTTTGTGACGAGTACTGATGTATTTGTTTTAACTTTTGTGCTCTACTGCTTCCTATGGTGCTTAAATATGTGTACTTTGAAGAGTGGCCGATCAGTGCAGAGCTGATAACACAGCAAGCACACACACACACATACGTCCACTACACGACTTTGCATCCACACACACACGCACACGCACACGCACACGCACACGCACACGCACACGCACACGCACACGCACACGCACACACACACACACCGCAGAGCTTTCCCGCGACTGCCGGCGAGTGGGGGTGCAGAGGTCGTCGAACTACGCGAAACGGTTGCGCAACTGGCGGAGAAGGTGAACAGAGGGTGACTCGGGCGTCAAAGCTGCCACACTCTCTGAATTAAAGACCACGCCCCCCCTCCCTCCCCGGAAGCCAGCCGAGGCAGCCGTCCCTCACCCTCAGGCAGGGATGACCGAAGGCACAACCATGTGACAGAAGTGACGTCACGCCAGCTGACCAAGGCGGCATAAATGTGCCTGAACTTTTAAAGGAAATGAAAGCTCTGAAAGAACAAAACAATAACTTAATTAATGAAATAACGATGCTCAGACGGGACACTTTTAAAAATAAAAGTGATTGTCATTGCCGTGATACTCGTGTTACCATTAGTGCTAAAAAAACGAACGAGGAGAACCGATGTCAAACCGCCAGTGCTGATAACCAGAGTGGGCGTGTCAGCGCTGACAGCCGCCACGAACAATATCAGGATCCCTGTGACATCGGGTCCAGTGACGCAACCAGCCCCCCAGGTGAACCTATCACAGCAACCGGAGGGACTGTGCTGAGAAGTGGAACAAAGCTAAGATCAAATGTTTGAAATGGTTAAAAGTACTTTTATGTTTAAGACTACCATCTGTAATGAAATCCACAATCATAAAGCTATATGTTTATGTGAATCTATAATTTGTAATATTAGAGGATATAACAGCATGAGGTACAGATTGCCTAATAGAGCACTACTCACTTATGGATAAACGCACAATCAAATTTATATCATGGAATATGCGTAGTACAAAGCCTAGGCTGAATGACCTAGAGTTTTATATCCGTAAATATAATACTGATGTTATTTGCGTGCAAGAACCTTTTGCTGCTGCTGCTAAGATGAAAATAGCACCTGCAATTCAGGGATATTATTCATATGTGAATACAGCCATGACTGGATTATTGACATACGTGAAGGTAACACTGCCACATAAATTAGTTAAAAAATCCGAGAACACTGATGTTCAATTTCATCATTTAAAAATTCAGACTGCCACTGGCTGTTTTTCACTGTATAATGTATATGCCAGATACTCCAAATTTCTGGCTAGTTCTCTCCCCAATTTTCACAACCAAAGCACGTTATGTATAGGCGACTTCAATGCAGGGCATCCACACTTTGGAGACAACCAACGTAATAGTAATGAGGAAGAATTCAAACATTTTATCAATAGTAGATCACTGACAGTATATGACACAGAAGCAGAGACTCATTTGGGAGGTGGCAGATTAGACTATGTATTTTCTCAAAAAATTAGTTCATGGTAATGTCTGTACTTCACTGGTGCGAGAGTTAGTTAGTGACCACTTTGCAATACGAACAGATTATACTGTAGACAGCAATTCAGCCACTAGATCACCTAGGCACCGAATAATCATCCCACCGGGCCTGGAGCATCACTTCAAGGCACGGGTCTATGACTGATATAACACCTATGAAGTAACAGCTGTTGAGAAATTTTCTCAGGATCTAATCAAAGTTGTCACTGACTATGACACATGGGTCTGTTCACGAAGACTCTCAAAGAAAAAGAGGCCCCAGACCTCCCATTCATTGAGGTGGATCAATGACCCAATTAGCAAGCTCCTGAACCCGTTTATATTCCTTTGCCAGAATTTGGTCATTGATCCACCTCGATGCATGGGAGGTCTGGGGCCTCTTTTTCTTTGAGAGTTTTCGTGAACAGACCCATGTGTCATAGTAGTCAGTGACAACTTTGATTAGATCCTGAGAAAATTTCTCAACAGTTGTTACTTCATAGGTGTTATACCAGTCATAGACCCGTGCCTTGAAGTGATGCTCCAGGCCCGGTGGGATAATTATTCGGAGCCTAGGTATTCTAGTGCGTCACTGGACCCGATGTCACAGGGATCCTGATATTGTTCGTGGCGGCTGTCAGCGCTGACACACCCACTCTGGTTATCAGCACTGGCGGTTTGACATCGGTTCTCCTCGTTCGTTTTTTTAGCACTAATGGTAACACGAGTATCACGGCAATGACAATCACTTTTATTTTTTTCCATGTCCTGTCTGAGCATCGTTATTTCATTAATTAAGTTATTGTTTTGTTCTTTCAGAACTTTTATTTCCTTTAAAAGTTCAAGCACTTTTATGTCGCCTTGGTCAGCTGGCGTGACGTCACTTCTGTCACATGGTTGTGCGGGGGATTCCCCCGCCTGGCCTTCGGTCATCCCTGTCTGAGGGTGAAGGACGGCTGCCTCGGCTGGCTCCCGGGGAGGGAGGGGGGGCGTGGTCTTTAATTCAGAGAGTGTGGCAGCTTTGACGCCCGAGTCACCCTCTGTGAGGATCAACATCATCTTGTTCACCTTCTCCGCCAGTTGCGCAACCGTTTCGCGTAGTTCGACGACCTCTGCACCCCCACTCGCCGGCAGCCGCGGGAAAGCGCTGCGGTTGGTGACGTCACACAGGGCACGGGCTGGCGCTTCCCCGGCACCCTGTCCGTTGGTTGGGTTGGGAGGGTCGCGCTGGTCACTCGCGGTCGGTGCTGGGACCACAGGGGGTGGGGGGGGAGGCGCCAGGGCAGGGAGGCCCGTGCACCCCCAATGCCAGGCAGTCACACCTGTCATCCCACACCTGAAGCATGATGGGACAAAAGCTGGTGCTTTTGCAGTACTCTCTTCTGCTGCACTGCGAGGACACTCCCTGGCAGTATGTTGTTCTCCACAATCTGCGCAGCGCGCCTTGCCCTTGCAGTATTTAGCTACATGGCCACTTTCCTTGCAGTTATAGCAGATGACGGAGGCCTCACGTGGCTGGCGGGTATGTACTTCCCAAAGAAGTGGTATGTACTGGGAGGGGGTTGCTCTCCTTTCCATATGATTCGAATACGGTTGAATGGTTTCTTGTCCTTGTGCACTCTTATGGCCTTATGAACTCCTTCGAGTGCATACGCATGTTCAAGATCAAAATCCGTGTTGTAGTGGGTCACAAGGTATTCGTCATATTTCTCTTGCTTCTTGGGCTCATCACAAGGTTTGATGATAATACCTCCAATTGATCCTTCAATAATATCTTTAACCAACATTTTTGGTGGCAGTGGTTGGATGTCTAAGATATGGGCATCTCTGTAGTAAAGGCATTTGACCAGTGTGAGGTTTTCATTTTTTTTTTTTTTACCTTTTTTATCTCTTGTATTATAAGCCCTATTTTATTTTTTAATTGTTTCTTTTTACATATTCATCCTTTCCTTTTCTCTTTCACAGCGAGAGAATGTAACTTATTTTAAGATTTTTTTTTTTGTTTGTTTAATGAATCGCAGCAGATTCTTTAAACATACTTTTTTCATAATTGTAGTTATATATTTTGTTTATGATTTTTTAACGTTTTATTGTCTTTATTATTGGTTTTACCTTTTGTATATTTTATTTTATTATAACATTCCCTATTTATTATCTTAATTGTTTTATGTGCTATACTTCCGTCCGGGGGAGTTACTGTAACCCCAATGTTTTTGTTTAATAAACGAAGTGACTTTACCTTTGGATTACCTGGCTTGATTTACACCACGGATGCTGAAACAAGGTTGTCTGCCCCTTTTTACTTGCTTGGGTGTATCTATGCCGAACGTGGCTTATTCTTTTACGTTTTCCGTCAACCATGCATGCTTTGACTTTTACTTTTCACTTACCCTAAATTGTACTTACTTTTACCTTGTGCTTTTACTCGTCTCTTTTATTCAGGCGTTACCCTTTTACTCGTCTTTTACTTCGGCTTTTGCTTTTTAAGTGCATTCTGTCCATTTTACGATCTTTTACTTTTTCCTCATTTTACCTTTTACTTGTTTTAGTTTAGATGTTGGTTCATGCCCTTCTGGCATACATTGTCACTCTTTAGCCATTCTGGCGTATTTTGAAGTAATGCTTAAGCCCTTCTGGCATTTGTCTTTTTTATTTATTGCCTTGTTTTACCTTGGTGCCTTCTGCACGGTTCATTTTGTTCATTTTAGGATTTTGCATTTTATCTATCATGTATCTGCGTATTGGTCACGCTCCTGGTAGGCCTGCATCTCCGGGGATAGTTGACTTGTGAGGTCGTGTGGGTTCTGAGCCTTCAGCTGAGTCCACTCACCCTTCACTTCGAGGAATGAACGGGGCTCCCTCATTTTCGTTGGCCCCTAAGCCTGAAGTCTCCCGCCTCGTGGATGGCCTCATTTGGATTCCTCTTTCACATAACCTTACAGGTATGATTATTTTTTACTCTCCCATACCATGGGGTCGGAGAGGACAACAGAGACACCTGGAAAGAGAAACAAGGAAGGCCTGAGCCCGATTACTTGCCTCTAAAGTTACAGGGTGCATATTCAGCTGGACGTGCATGGCACGCATCACCGAACACACAAACCTAAGTAAATAAAATGAACAGTACAGGTTAATGTGATCGGTAGCCAGCTCGAAGCTGTGGCTGCCATGATAGCAAAACCTAGAAGCAGTAGACAGAATAACGAATTAGCATTCTTATTATCAAGAGATCTCAACAAAATGCTGTTTAGCCGTCAATTAATGCAATGCAAGGGATCTCAAAAAAAAAAAAAAAAAAAAAAAAGTAGTTAGAAGCTGTAGAGCCGCATATAATCATGATGTTTGTTTTTGCGATTTCCTTTTTGTTGTTGTTGTTGAGCGGGGTATATAAGTGAGAAGCAGATCGATATGCTCAGTCTCCTTCCTGCAGCCGTAAGGAATGGATTGCATTAATTGACGGCTAAACAGCATTTTGTTGAGATCTCTTGATAATAAGAATGCTAATTCGTTATTCTGTCCATTGCTTCTAGGTTTTGCTATCATGGCAGCCACAGCTTCGAGCTGGCTACCGATCACGTTAACCTATACTGTTCATTTAATTTACTCGATTTATTGAATTTTAAGCCCGAGTCGAAGGAGAAAAAGGATTTTTTTTTAGTTAATCAGACATTCTGGTGAATAATACTAGAGTGTGCCGGTCTCCAGTTCTATGTCGGACAAAGACAGATCGAAGAATAGAAGACATCTTCCGAGTGAGAAGGCGACTACACAGTCGAGATCAAAGGAGAGGACTACTAAGACATCAGGAGAACAGAATGGAGACAGATTGAAGAAAAGAAAATATCTCTCGGAAAATAACATTAGTGAAATAATTAAGAATCGGAGCAAGGAAGGATGGTACCGGAATGGTTTGTCGTCGCTGGGATCCGGGTCGACTTCAAGTCCTTCAAAGAATTCAAGTTCACAACACCATGATAGTTCTGTCCTAGATAAAGGTGAGAAGGCAACTACAACACCGTCGTTGCCGGAAAAACACAAGTTAGCGTCAGACAAGAGAAAGTGTATAACAAGTGAGAAGACTACTACATCACTTTTACCCCAAGAGATTGAGATGAAGAAGGCTCAAACTCCAGATTCCGGGTCGAAGAATAATAGAGTTTCCGTCTCGGAAGGTTTAATAGAGGATGGGTCGAAACATAGGAAGTACTTCTCATGCGACTAAACGAATGAGCTGGGACGAAAAAAACATTTCCTTTCCCTAATCAAATGAAGTTTCCATTGTCATTCTAATATATTTGTAAGTTCCCTAATGTCTCGATCAATATTAGTTGTGCATCTTTTCACTGGATCATCATCTTCATCGATTGACGTTGGCACATAAGGTTCAATTGATGTCGAGATATGTGAGGATTCTTCACAACATATTATTGTTTACCCTTTCAATGAATACATATTTCCTTAACACAATTTCCAATTCATCTGTGTTGGTGACACCGGGTCATTCACATTGCGTTTTTTCGGCTGATTATAGACGACTTCCCTAAATATTTGTTTTTTTCCTTTTCAGATCGTGTCTCTTAATTAGGTCGGATGATTCGTCCCTCTTTTTAAATCCCAGCTCATTCGTTTTGTCGCATGAGAAGTGCTTCCTATGGTTCGACCCATCCTCTATTAAACTTTCCGAGATGGAAACTATTATTCTTCGACCCGGAATCTGGAGATAGAGCCTTTTTCCGGCAACGACGGTGTTGTAGTTGCCTTCATACTTCTAGCTAGGACAGAACTATTATGGTGATCTGTGCCTGATTTCATCGATGGATCCCAGCGATGACAAACCATTCCGGTATCCTTCTTCCTTGCTCCTCTTCGATCTGTCTCCAGTCCCCTCCTTCGATCTCGAATTGTAGTCGTAGTCACCCTCTCACTCGGAAGATGTCTTCTTTTATTTGACCTGTCTTTGTCCGACATAAACCTGGAGACGGGTACAATCTCGTCTGACGCTAACTAGTGTTTTTCCGGTCCGAAGAATCGTATTCCTGTCTTTTCCAACACTATCCTCGACGCCGGTTATGCTATTCGGTCCTCAGTGGCGACCATTATTGGAGATGCAAGAACTCAATTTGGGGTCCCCAGTTTCAGGGGTCCAAACGAAAAAGCTCGCGTGATGTAATGGCAGTTTCAGCAACTGGTAGAGCAAGAGTTAATTTGCAGATGTCGTCGTCTCCACTAACAGACAAGGACATCTTTAGAGTTTTTTTTTGTAGTAAACCTCATTCTTTTATGACAGCCTTTGGGTCATTAACACTGCTACTTTCTTCTCTTGAAGCTTTTGCCTGGGCGGCCTCAACACAACGAGCGGCCAGGCACGAGATGATATCCATCATCCCATATAGGTTTCCTATAGCGGACATAGTGATGGCTGCTCCAGAAGCCTCTGGTCCATCAGCCTGGACCAGCCGATGATACGCTGGATCGTTAACTACCGAGATCGTAACATCGGGAATGGTAACAGTAGGGAAGAATCGATGAATTGGACCAGCAGACCTATCTGCCATTAAACCACCTTTATGACAATACTCTGATAACCTGATTGATCAGCAACTGAAGATGTCATCAGTGCAAGCTCAGAAAACCCCACCACCAACATCCAGATACGGTACCTTTCAATCGGTTAGGTGACGGGCCCAGCAGGTTGTCGACCACTGACATATGATAGAGTGAGCCCCGCCTGTAGTCTTGAAATACCCATTCTCTTGGGTGAAGTGAAAAACTCGAGAAGGTCGGTCGTGCTTGACACGGCTTCCGGAACTAGCTGTTCAGAATTAATACCTCATATCATGAGCCTGGTATGACGGGTGCAGAGCAAAGCCCTCCCAGGGAATCCTGCACCCTGAGATTTCGTGGTGGGGAGGATGGCACCCCCGGCCTCTACTCTTCCTCCTTGCATGTCTGGTTGTGCCAAGGCGTTCCCCGGCCGGAGGCCCACAAATGGGGTCAATCTGCGGCGAGCGTGCCGTGTAGCGGCCTAGAAGATCCTCATTCTCTCAGAGGATGATCGACTGCCTTTGTAATCGGGGGAGCTGGAGAGAATGGGGATTGCCATCGCTGCTCTCTCAGAGACCAGTAGTGGGGGTTATACCTACTACTGGTCTGGCTGTAGCAATGGTGCGTGCCTTAGGGGAGTCGCGGTGGCTGTATCTGACCGCTCCGTTCCTCAGTCAAGGTTACCCCTGTTGACGAGCGCATTCTGCTTGTGAGAATGAAGCACACTTTGGGCTTCATATCTCTAATGGCAATTTATGCTCCTACTCAGGGAAGTGGGCTTGAAGAGAAAGAGATGTTCTACACCAAAGTTGACTCTATAGTGGATAAATGTTCCCGGGTGGACACCCTCATGGTTTTGGGGGACTTCAATGCAGTCACTGGCACTAACCGGGAAGGATACGAGCTATTCATCGGTCCCTATGGCTCTGGTAATAGGAACACCAATAGCTCATATCTCTTAGACTTCGCAAGATCTAGGAAGCTGAGGATTGCGGGCTCGTGGTACCAGAGACGAGATCTACACCGCTGGTCTTGGTACTCTCATACTGGCGTTGTAGCTAAAGATCGACCATATTCTTGTGGATACTCGCTGGAGGATCCTTCAAAACTCTAGAGTTTATAGGAGTGCTGAGTTCTTTGCTACCGACCACAGACTTGCTGTTGCAACACTAAGGCTCTGCCTCAGATCTAGATGCATCCTTGAGATCTCACCAGCAGGTGTTCCATCTCGAGAGGCTCAAGAGTGAGGAGGTGGCTCAGGATAATGCAGTGGCAGTCTCAAATCGGTTTGAAATGCTTGGCACTCTACAGAACCCTGCTGAACTGTGGGATACCTTTAAGCGGGAAACTCTGTCAGCTGCCGAGGAGTGCCTTGGGGTCCGATCTCGGCGAAGGAGGCGTGTAGTCTCAGACGAGACCTTGAACACTATAGAGATGAGTCGTGCTGTCAGACTGGATGGGAACCATGTCTTGCACAGGGAAATGTCTCGCTCAGCTAGGGCCTCTTTGAGAATGGACCAAGAGAGGTACGTTAGGGACATTGTGGAAGAGTTGGAAGGTCATTTTGCCCAAAATGACCTTTGACCTGCTTTCCGAGCTCTGAGGGAACTCCAGTCAAAGTCCATCTCTCAATTGGGCTCGGTGAGGGCAGAGGATGGTCGCATTGTGTCAGAGCCGGGTGAGTATAGGGCTCGTTGGGCTGTGTACTTTGAGCAACTGTATAGGGTAGATCTCATGTCTTCACAACTCCCGTTGGCTAGCACACAGCCACTAGTGGCTGATCCACCAATCAATGAGGAACCACCTTCCATCGAAGAGGTGAGAAGGGCGGTCTCTAGGCTGAAGAGCGGAAAGGCTGCTGGTGTTTGTGGGATTGCTGCTGAGTTGTTGAAGGCGGGTGGAGAAGCCAAGATCTGTGGTTTACATGCAGTCCTGTCTGCCGTTCGGGAGACTGGTACCATTCCTCCTGACTGGAAAAGGGGCTTGGTCATCCCTATCTGGAAAGGGAAAAGGGACCAAAAGGACTGTGGCAACTACAGAGGTATTACATTGCTCAGCATACCAGGCAAGGTCCTTGCTCATCTGCTTTTGGCACGAGTGCGCGACCACCTATTACGACACAGCGACCACCTATTACGAGCACAGAGACCTGAGCAGTCTGGTTTTACACCCAAGAAGTCAACTATAGACCGCGTCTTAGCACTTCGTGTCCTTTTTGGAACGCCGACTTGAGTTTCAACAAGGTATGTTTGCAGCTTATGTTAATCTCAAGAAGGCTTTCGGCTTACCGAGAGTGCTGTCAAGTGTAGGGAGGGCATCTCTGGCTTTTTCCCGGTGTCTGCCGAGGTAAGACAGGGATGTGTCCTGGCCCCACCCCTTTTCAATACTTGTATGGACTGGATACTTGGCCGTGCCGTGAACCATAGTTCCTGTGGGGCATCAATTGGTAATTTCAAGGTCACAGACCTTGACTTTGCCGATGATGCAGTGATTCTAGCAGAGACACTGGAGGTCCTGGAAGTAGCTCTCGAGGCGCTGCATGAGGAGGTGAAGCCATTGGGACTCGCAGTCAACTGGACCAAGACCAAGGTTCAGGAATTTGGGGACTTTTTGGATGTCGATGTTCAGTCTGTGTATGCCTGTGGCGAGAACATTGAGGTCTTGGATAGCTTCACTTATCTTGGTAGTGTAGTGCAGAGCGACAGAGGTTCCGGCCGGGAAGTCACTCGACGACTCGGACTAGCCTACGGCGTTATAGACTCACTCAATAGGAGTATTTGGCGCTGTCGGTATTTGACTAAGAGAACTAAGATCAGGCTCTTCAGAGCACTGGTGATCCCGGTCTTACTCTACGGGTGCGAGACCTGGACACTGAACAGTGCTCTGAAGCCCCGTCTTGACTCCTTTGGTACTAAGTGTCTTCGCAGAATCAGGGGTATACCTGGAGGGACCATGTGTCTAATCAGAGGATACTACATGAGACTAATTCAAGACCAATTACCAGTCTGATACGAGAGCGCCAACTTCAGCTATATGGCTCATAGGGTCATCCCGAGAGGGTTGACCCAGGCTGGAGAAGACCAGCTCACCCTGACATTTTTTTTATTTTTTCTTTTTTACCTTGTGTTCAGCTAGAGGACAATGAATGTTCTTTGTATTATATATATATATTAATAATATATATATAAATATATTTTATATATATGCCTTGATTGATTTAGCAATCCAATATCTACAGATCGGACAATGTGTTAGACGTAATGCACAGTTGCTACATGTAACCATTTGGTGACACGGCATAAATCTAATACTCGTTTCACTTTCCAAACAGACTTTACATTCAGGAAGGTTCCAGAGCTTTTCTGTAACATCTCTTCTTCTTTATGTTTCTCTTCTCTTGCTGTGTAGTGCCCTCTCTGAGAACTACTCAAATATTTTATCCAGATGGGCACTATCTGTTATTTCCAAGGTGTGGTTTCTCCAATATTTACCTTTAGAACCCACACCATAAAAGATGAAGAATCATACAGGGTATTTATGATCTAATTTCAACCTTAGAGGTAACTGAGAGAAGGGGTAATATCAAAACACTTAATAAGCTTACAAATTTTAGTTGACATTATGAATCATAAATCATTACACTTTTACAATAATATAAACATACATTTGCCAAAATGTCCAGCTACTCCAAATTGTCACTAGTTGGTCTTCTCAGCTATCTTTTTTTTTTTTTCATCCATCTCCTGGGCTCCCAAAAGATATTTTCTTTCATTCTTGTGCACAGCACCAGGAACAAATAAATCCAATCTTCAGCAAAACCATTGTCTGACATAACGATACAAAATTTGTAAGGAACTAGTGTATACAATCTAGTGATATGTCTACCCTCCTCGAGCACCAGAATGTGTAACATTTCTGAATACAGCAGAAAAGGAGTGGACAAGACATTTGTGATGTTAATATTGGTATTGACCGATAACTTGGAATATGATTTTTGATAAGGGTAGTATACTTGATTGTGATAAATTTGTTCCTATATTTTTTTTACAGCGAATTTTTGGTCTCCCCTAACCTCAAAGGTGTGTAATGAGCACAAGGGATGTGAAGTTAGAATGACCCAAAAATTCGTCTTGAACCCACCCTGTATATAACGATATGGTTCACATAGTCTTGCCAAGTCATGCTCGAGCTGATGACGAGCCCGACCACTCTGGCTGTGTTATACCTCACTTGGTCTTTATGCATATGTATTACTCATATATACCTCAGTTTTTTTGTCTGTAGCTATGTAAGATAAAAATGCTTAATTATTTTTATAGAAATGTGACACTTTATTTTATTAGTTTTACATAAAGTTTATATATTTCTATATTATCTTTTTTTTTATTAAGATTAGGAAATTGTAAAGTATAATAGTCTACCCTACAAAGTACTTTTTTTTTTTTTTTTTTTTGTTACCCCACCATACATTCTCTTTATTTAAAGGGTACACTGTTATATTGTAGTGGACCGCCTGTGTACGTCCCCCACGGTCCCCTACATATCCTTCCGCCTACACCCCCCCCTTTCGAGATGAAGAACGGGAAAATTTTCCGCGCATGTCACACAAAAAGTACAGTAAAATAAGTGTGTGGAGTGGATACCTTGACGAAAAGTAAGACACTTTTCACCTATGGTGATAGGTTCGGAAATCTAAAATAAGGGAGATACAGGACAGAGAAGACAGAAGATGGCCCCTTCATTTTCTAAGTCCCCTTCCATGTTTACCTGCGAGGATCAAAACAAATGTGACGCGTAACTCATTACTGCGATCCATCAAGTAGTCCATGTATTGCTGCGCGCTTGTGAGAAGGCTTATTTTGTCATTACTAGCGTCTGTTTTCCCGAATTCATGTATGTAATGCATTCTTCTAGTTTTATTATACTTCTTTTACGTCTTTTGGCAATTATTTACGCTGTTCTGAACAATAACCTTGTGCGCATGCGTGTGTTCACCGGGAGATTTGAAAAACACCGGTGAGAAATGTTTCGTTTTAAGTGCTGCGTCGACTCCGTGTCATTTTTAAAGTCTTTTGGTGGATATACAGGAAAAATGGACATTATTCTCAATCAAAGCCTGACATTGGAGCCCAACAAGTGCCCCAAATGCCGAAAAAAGTGATTAGAAACCAAGCAATTCTGACAGACGGAAGCGCAGAAAAGTTCGATCTTTCGCTTTATAAAGGTTTGTGGTTTAACCCTGGGGCTAGGCGTACATACTACTGAGGGGGTCCAGGGGACGTAGCCCCCTGGCTAGGCGTACATATCACCACGGGGGTCCAGGGGGCAAATCCCCCTGGCTAGGCGCATTTAATACTACGGGGGTCCAGGGGGCAGAGCCCCCTGACTAGGGAATATATAGATCGTAGTGTATAAATCCCATAGGGTTAGGTTAGGTTGGTTTATTGGTTAGGACGCATTGTACGATTACCACAGGGGATCTTGATCATGTGAAATCCCGTAGATTTTTTGCTTTGGTTCCCGTAGAGTTTTTCGAAAATTGGCGCATCGGTCCGTTGACTTCCAAAGGTGGCGGCAATGTCCGTAGAGTTTCATTTGCCGATTTTAAGCGTTTTTTGTGCTTGTTTTGCACATTTCTGTTCTCTATTTTGCTTATTTAAGCCTGTTTTACCCCGTAATTTCCCTGATCTACTTCATGCCCTCCCCTGCTATCGGGACTTATCAAATCACATCAAGATTGTCGGCTGGAGAATCCGACGGAGATTATCATCAGATTCGTTCTCATCACACGAGGATAAATCTGATGATATAAATATTGTAAGGGAAGACCCGATTGTCATATTCGGAAAATTAACCGAAGAACGGTGTCCACCCTCGCTCCACGGAGGAGGTCGCAGCCTCGTACGCCTCCTAGATCTCCCAAAACCCCTGTTTTTATCCCCCGGGGGTGAGGATGCCCGGCGCGGTGAGGAAGCTGCGGCAACAGAAAACGGGAAGCCCACCTGGAGCGACTCACCTGTGCGGCCTCGTCACCTTTGTTAATGTTTTGTTTGCTTTATTTTTGTTTGTTTGTTTTCGTGTTTTAATAAACTTTTTACAAGGTGTTTTACACGGACCTTAATTTGAAAAGAGACCACCAAAAATGAATTTCTAAAGAAACTTTTAACCTTTATTCGTCTTTCTTATTATCATTTTATCCTAACTTTATTATAAATATTTTACCTTCTATTTGTTTCATTTTTACACAGACCAGGTTGAGTTTATTTTACTAAGTACACGATGGTTCTTTGTTATTTTTACTAATTATTTCATAGAACTTTTATTCATCTTATGAATAAACTTTACGGATATTTGTATTATTATAATAAGAACATTTTAATGTATATCATAAGTTTTTATATATGCAAGTCTTATGAGAACCAAGACTTTGTTTCGCGGGCCGAGGTGACAATGGAAAGCCCCCGGCCCTTCAAGAGGGCGGTCCGAGGTCGAGGGCAGTTGAACTGCTGGACTGTGGTTGTGGTGTTCAGGGTAAGGTGGTCTCGGAAATATAAGAAGTTTTTAAGTTGCATTATACGTGAGAGAAGGTGGTTCTCGTTTTAATGTATGTGCTTCGTGTTCTACAGTGTTTTATGTCTATTTCGTGTTTTGTGTCTTAGTGTTTGTTTTACTGTGTCATGTTTTCGTTTTAGCCTTGTTTTACAAAATAAATAGAAAATTTTATAATAACTTTTGATAAGTCCCCGACTCTTTGTAAGAAGGAAGGCTGAATAACGCCTAAACATATTTTAGTTTTAAAGTTTACAAGGCCAACAGTCAAAAACCCTAGAGTATAGATGAAGCATCTCTACACGCCTCTCCTCGGGATTCTAACCACGCCTACCTCACTTTGGCTCATTTCCACAACTACACTTCACACACACACACGCATACACACTTCTGTCGCTCCTTTCCACACTTCTTCTGACCTTGCATCCCTTCTTATACCATACACTCGTTCCCGAACGTACCAATCGGGTGGTGGCAGTGACGCCTTTACACACTTTTAATGAGCCTGGGAACGTTGCAAGTAATGAACGCTACAACGTAACTCCATCTTTACACCTCCCCCTGAAAGCGCGCCAACGCCGAGTTGGCGTGCTTCGGCGTCGCGTGAAACGGCGACGGGTGCTCGCCATCAGCTCCTGAAAGGATATTTCGTGACATACATGGACAGGAGACGTCACCGTCTACCTCACTCAGGCACAACCAGGACTTTACAACTGAAAAGAGATGCACATGATTAGTGGTTTTATAAGGGAATATAAAGCAGTGATTAAGCGCATATAGGTGAGAAATTCTGGGGTTCACAACCACTGACTGACTCCCCTTTGGTAATGACCGACTCCCCTTTGGTAAAATACACGCAACTCACAACCCTGCGCCTGGTTGCCTGGTTCTCCATTTTATTCATCCTCTCCCGATCCTTCACCATCGACTTGGGGTGGGTCATCCACATCATCCTCCATTTCGTCGTTTACATGGCCTGGGTCATCGACGTTCTCTTCTACTCCATCGTCTACCTGGCCAGCATCCTCTTCCAGTTGTTCTTGTGGTGGCTCCGGAAACTCCAAATCCGCCCTCGGCCTGTATGGTCGTAGACGATTCGCATGGCAGATCATCTCGCCCCGCAGGGTGTACGGGTTCTGCACCACATAGTTCACGGGACCGATGACCTTCAGCACTCTCACGGGACCGTTCCACCGGGGCCTCAAAGCTGCATTCGGGCCTCGCGTTCTCAGACGAACTTCTCTCACCAGGACGAGGTAACAGTCTCTGCCTGTAAGTAGATATAGGGGCTTTTGGTTGATGCTGCGATGCAGCGCTGTGTTCAGCGCCAGTCTTACATACGGCAGGAGATCGTTCCAGTCGTTGGGGTGCTGAGCCACAAGTGTTGCCAACGAATCTTTTATGACACGATTGCTGCGTTCAACCATACCATTAGCCTGTGGGTGGTAAGCGGTTGTATACATCGTTTTAACCTGCAATATTCTGCACACATTTCTAAATAATGCATTTATAAACTCTGCCCCGTTATCGGTTAATAATGCTTTCGGCGGCCCAAACAGAGTAACATATTCCTTCACGAAAGCATCTGCTACGGTCTCTGCATTCTTAGAGTAAAGAGGAACCAACTGCAAATAGCGAGTGAAATGGTCGATAATTACTAGAACGTATCGATGTCCTTTCTCAGAACCCAGCATGTCTATCAAATCAGCCGAGACCCTATCAAACGGTTGTGTGACCTCGGGCATCGAGGCCAAAGGAGCACGACGACCGACCCCTTTCCTTCTCTGACATTCTCGACAGGAACCGACAAACCTTCTCACCTCCGCAAGCATCTGTGGGAAGTAGAAGCGATCTCTCAGCCTGCAATACGTCCTGAAGATACCAGGATGTGCAGCTGATCTATCATTATGCACTAGCTGAAGAGCTACATCTCTTAAAGACCTGGGGATGACTAATTGTTGAAGCACCCGCTCTGGAAGGATTCTGACATGATACAGCAATCCATCTCTTAATTCGAATTCTTCAGGAGGGAGTGGAAATCTCTGTCTTGGCACTCGTATTTCCTCTAAATACACCCGCAACTCCTGCCATAATGGATCTCTACGCTGTGCCTCTGCAACTCTTTGAGGGCTCAGCTCTTCATCAACATTAGCAACTTTACGACTTAGCAAATCGGGAACATGGTGTGATGCACCTGGCTTATATTTCAGCTCCTAATTATAAAAGGATAATTCGTGGCTACATCTTGTCATTCTGACCGACTTAGTCATCCTCCGAAAAACATGAACAAGTGGACGATGGTCCGTGAATATCTGAAAATGACGGCCATACAAATACGGATTGTAGTGGAGGCGGTTCGCCTCCACTACTGCCAAGGCTTCGAGATCTATTATCGGGTATTTCTTTTCGGCATCCCTCAACTTACGAGAATAGTAAGCAACTGCTTGTGGCATTCCCTTTTCATTTCTTTGCATCAAGCATGCACCAATAGCTATACCGGAAGCATCGCAATGCAGTTCAAAATTCTCGTTAAAGTTAGGCATTCTCAGTACTGGGGCTGACGTTAATTTAGATTTCAACTTGTCAAATGCTTACTGTTGCTTGGCCTCCCACCTAAATTTAGTATTCTTCCGTAAAAGCTGTGTGATTGGAGCAGCAACCGAAGCATAATGATCAATATGCCTCCTAAAGAAACCTGTGGCACCCAGAAATTGTCTAACTTGCCTTACTGTTTTCGGCGGTTTCATATCAGCTATAGCCTCTACTTTCTCGGGATCAGGCAAGATTCCTTGTGGTTTGACAAGAAACCCGAGAAATTTAAAGGTAATAACGGCAAAACGACCCTTTTGCACATTAAGCCTGAAACCAGCTTGAGAGAGCAAATACAAAGTCTCCTCTAAATGATAGGGATGTTCTTCAAATGAGGATGAGTATAGGACGACATCATCGAGGTAAGCTAGGGCATGCTTACCTAATACCGGACTCAAAGCAGCATTTATTGCTCTCTGAAATGTAGAGGGGGCAGTTGCTAACCCGAATGGCATCCTCTTAAATTGAAATAATCTAAAGCCATCGCTGAAGGCGGTTTTGGGCCGATCTTTCTCTTCTACCTCTATGGTCCAATATGCGGACCTGGCATCCAGGGCTGTAAACCACTTGGTGCCCGCAAGCTCATCTATTGTCTGATCTAGGCGCGGCATCGGATGCGCATCTGCCGTAGTAACACGATTTAATCCTCTATAATCAACGCTAAAACGTACTCCCCCGTCTTTCTTTTTGACCAGGACGACCGGAGACAACCAGGGTGACATGGATGGCTCAATAACATCGTCTCTCAACATTTTTGCACACTCTTCACGGATTGTAGCGCGAGCGCTCTCCGGCAGCCTCCATTGCCGCGTTTTTGTCGGCTGACAATCTGCCGTGGGAATCGTATGACGGATCCCAGGAATTCGTCCTAAAGGGGCGTCTTCATCAAAGAGTATCGCGTATCTATCTATCACGTTAAGCAACTAAGCTCGTCTGACTGAACCGAGATGATCCAAGTCTGCCTTAGGAATAAAGGAGTCTTCACCTGAAGGCATATGAAGCGTACACACGTCCATACTTGTGCATGGAAAGATCTGAAAGTCCTGATCATCATACCAGAAATCTGATATCCCATACTTAGTAGCAAAATCATCCATAAACTCATTAAAGTTGGTATCTGGCTCTTGATGTTGAAGCGAACCACCAGACTCATGAGAAATGCAACTTTCTATACCCACTGAACCAAGATCATGTTCTCTGCAATTTAAATCCCCTGAAGCATGACCTACTTTACTTGAAAAAAACTCATTAACAGCTTCAAGCTGGGCAATGCAACTCCCCTGTGGAAAAATGACTGGCTGATAACGATCATTCACGTCCCAAATTGGCGCACTACCATCTGTCACCTGTACAATACTACGCGGAATTAGCACCTTTGCAGTCTTTCCTGCAACCTGAGCAATGGATGCTAGGAAGTCCCGCGAAACTACACCCGTAATGAACATCCCAGACCCAGGCTGACACACGATTGTTTCGGCACAATAGACCGGCGCGATACCTTCTACGGACGCACAACGCGCACCTGAACTCGGTTATCTCTGAGAGACCTAACGAGGGACAATCTGTGAACGCCATTCTGACTCGGACACCATTAAATACCATGTAACTACGGGCAGGTGAATGATATGCTACCATTCGAAAATTGAATCGCCTCAGCCAATCCATCCCGATTTACATCCTCCGTCGTCCTAAAGGAATGGCCCGAAGCGCTTCTTAGCGATCTAAAGTAAGGCTGAATCCCCCTTTATAGGTTCAGTGTCTGTTTCATTTTTTTGCATATCAAATGTCACTTCTGAGCCCGTGTCTACAAAGCAATTACAAGTAATATAATTTACATTGATACGAATCACGGGTCTGCCGGAGTGAATCGCATCACCAGGGGCATCTCGGGAGTTTGAATCTCGGATTCCCGTCTGACGTGGCTCACGAAAGGATGGGAACGGCTGCCTTCCGTGGGCCTGTGAAAAGGGACAGATTCGCGCAATGTGCCCGTTCTCATTACATTTAAAACATCTTACATCTGGCAACACTCTCCTCTCCCTGAAATCTCTGGTGTTTGTTTGCAAGCTAGGATACGGCTGACGGCGACGAGGCGGACAATCGCCATGGTAACGCACAGAATCACGTGACGTGTTTGCATTACTTTCTCGCACAGAACTATCAATAACTGTGGGCGGTCCTTCGACGGATCCACTACTCGTTCGGAGGCTCCAAAATTTCTGCGCGGCATCTACTAACTGCGGAAGGGGACCCTCGTCATGCAACACGATTGCTTCCCGTAACCAAATTGGAAGTCCCTGCAAAAAGATTCGGCGCATAACTTCGTCTGGAGCACCCATCGCGCGGGGATAATCTCTTACCCCCTGATACACGATTGTTTCAATGACTATGAAGAAATCAGCCGGTGCCTGACCTGGCGCTATTCTGTAATTATTGAGATGCCTGAAGAAATCTGTAGAGGAACAGGTGCCCCTAAATCTAGCTCTTAATTTACCCTTGAAATAATCCCATGAGGTTATCCCGTCAAAAATTGGTGAATTTACCACAAGATCTGCTGTGCCTCGGCATGAACTTTTCGCAGCGTGAATAAGCGCGGCATCATTCTGTGGGTGGGTGGCATTCTCGATGTGCCGTATCCAAGATTCTACCTCTTGGTTTCGTTTCAATGGTTGTGATGATGGGATCTCGGCTCTAAAAGGCGGCACCGACTCTCTATGTGAAATATACTCAACATGGGGACCTGCAAACTGAGCTCCCTCTGAATTTGCCCTTCCTACTCTACGTGCTAAACTAGTACATTGCTCCTGTACCACAACAAATCGTTCGGCCAACTGTTGGTACCGCTGTGAAAGTTCCTCCAAGCATTCTCTCTGACTCTGAAATTGAAGAAATTAAACCCGATACCGATCAACTACCTGATCTGCCTGAAGAACGCATCATCCAAAGCGACGAGAACGGCCCTCTATCAACTCCTCCTGGACATCCAAAACCAAAACATTGGGATACTCCGAGCAGGCAGGGTCACATGGTCCATCGAGGGCGAGCAACAAGTAGAACAATTCAACCTAGAAGGCAGAAACGAGGCTCAACATCAAGCGATTCAAGCACTCCTCCTAGGAACCCAGCAGGAAAGAGAAAATTATCACTCATTAGTTCAAGTCCAGGTTCCCCTAAACATGATGACTCTGATCTGGGAAGCCCCGATCACACTAGAAACCCAAGCCCCCCTCGTAACAAGTACCACAGGACCGACAGAATGCCACCTCATCTGCAACAAGAAATAGACAAAGCAGTTCAAGAGGCGCTGGACATACACTGGGAATTACCAATGGAAGAAAGAGCAATAAAAAGCGATCACCTTCCAACTCTCCTCAAAGGCCTACCGGCAGACAGGACGAAGTGGACAACAGGAGACTGGGAGAGAATTCGGATGATCAACAAGAGGAAGCGGGAGTCTACTACACATTTATCACAAGAGAACAGCCAAGACCCCAAAGACTCACCGGAAGAACCCCAAACTTCACCATTACAGATCACGGTGACCACTGGCACATCACCTTCAAATGCCACCCAACCAACAAAACAAGACAACGGAATACAATTGCATCCTTCCTTGGACTTAATACTGGAGCAAGAGCCGAAGCAGAAGCAACATGCCAAATTGTCAAAGATATTAAACGATGGATTCTATACCTTATCAGATACGGTATACACAAACTATCGTATATTGATTCTGGTCACGAAATCTTCAAGCGAATAGTGAAATACTTCCTGTCACATTCCCCAGAAGATGCTGTAGACGGTCCATGTCCATATATGACGGAAAAAAGAAATGCAAGAGCCGCAGAAAATGACGACACTAAACTCCAAGAATTTGACTATCTCTATGAACTAGTGCTCCAATATACACCAAGAACTGTCAACGACCTCATCAACAAACTGTCAAAGGACGAATTCAAAAGGCTCTACGTCATGTGCAGAGGAAACTACAGAGATAAACTGAAGTCCGTAATATTATTCAACAACAAAGAACGCCATCAAAGACAATCAAAACAAGCCATCTGGGAAAATCTTCAAGAGATTAAGAAAAGACCACCTAATGAAAAGAACATCAAGTGGCTCAAATACCTATTCAAAGAAAACGACATTGACATCATCTACTTCTTATCATGGTTCACAATAGTATCAGACAAACTCCTCAACAAAGTCAACACATTTGTACTCCAAGGACCAACAGGAACAGGAAAAAGTCTGTGCCTCAATGCTCTAATTGGAAACCTAAACACAGGCATTGTAACTAGATCAGGAGATGCTAACCAATTCCACCTACAAAATCTACTTGGAAAATCGTACGGACTATTCGAAGAACGAAGAATCAGGCAAGTCACAGTAGACGACTTCAAACTACTCTTCGAAGGAGCCCCATTCAAAATAAACGTCAAACACCAAGAGCCAGAAATGTTGCATCGCCTGCTTATCTACGTGTCAACAAACAAGGATATAGACTACTGGGTCCCCCCACAAGACGGAAATGCACTCTATACACGAACAAAAACGTTCTACCTAAGAAAACCTATAAAAGGCCTCTCCGACAAAGCGAACCATCAATCTGCTCTAGAACCTCCTCCAGGAATGATCACAACAGACGACTTCCTAGGACTCTACGAAACCTACAAGCCCCTCATTGTAGAAAGAATCAAAGTCATTCAAATTGTCCGATGCGACACCAAAGAAAAGAAGTAGAACAGAGGACGACGACCACGAATCAACAGTAGAAGGAGACAATCATCTGAGTCCATATAGATGTCTACATCACCAAGACTCCTCCATCATCGTCACATTCACAGGCAGAAGATATTGGGAATTCGACTCAACAAGCAATGAAACATTCACCGGAAAACACCTCTACCTCTTGCCGATCGATACAGTACAGCTGTATACATACACCCTCAAGCCAACGGACTCAACGGTCACTCCAACATGCCGGTGGAAAGAACTCAAAAAACTCGCAACAACCTACGGATTCAAAATTCACAAAGCTGGTATTACAATGCACAGCATGATCCCGACGATTAGAACCTGGTCATTAGAAGACAGGACAAGCCAACAGACGGTCACGATGGCCGAGTGCTCTGAAGATCATCAGACCTACTACTCCGCAGCCCAAGAAATACCCTGGCCAAGTCCTCACTCATCACAAGGAGGATTAGACGAAGTTCTCTCATCTCCAACTATAACAACAATAGGTAAGTCTTTCTATATTAAAAGAATAGACTATAGAAAAAAACTTTTCTAGTGAAGTGAATATTCAATTATCAACCACCGACAAACAAGTGACTGACTAGGCACTAAATGTTTTATGTGAAGTACCAAGTCAGTGACTAGTCACATCACAAAGAATTACAAAATATCTCGTCCTTCATCCACAGACGAAATACCACTATATAAGCGGATGAACTACTGTGATGCCCACACAATACCCTGGTGCACCATCGGAGACAGACCACAGCTCTACTGTCAGTGCCCAAGGTGTTATTGGTTGGAAAAAGAAAATGGACAGTGCCTCTTCTGTGATCCCAACAACGAAGCAGGGTACGAAAATATGGCCGAGGACATACTGTTTTCACCTGCGGGGCCACCAGGAACGCCTCTAGAAAATGTGCGAGAAAATTATTAAAAACCTTTATTATATACATTAAAATGTTCTTATTATAATAATACAAATATCCGTAAAGTTTATTCATAAGATGAATAAAAGTTCTATGAAACAAATAGTAAAAATAAAAAAAGAACCATCGTGTACATAGTAAAATAAACTCAACCTGTTCTGTGTAAAAATGAAACAAATAGAAGGTAAAATATTTATAATAAAGTTAAGATAAAATGATAAGAAAGACGAGTAAAGGTTAAAAGTTTCTTTAGAAATTCATTTTTGGTGGTCTCTTTTCAAATTAAGGTCCGTGTAAAACACCTTGTAAAAAGTTTATTAAAACACGAAAACAAACAAACAAAAATAAAGCAAACAAAACATTAACAAAGGTGACGAGGCCGCACAGGTGAGTCGCTCCAGGTGGGCTTCCCGTTTTCTGTTGCCGCAGCTTCCTCACCGCGCCGGGCATCCTCACCCCCGGGGGATAAAAACAGGGGTTTTGGGAGATCTAGGAGGCGTACGAGGCTGCGACCTCCTCCGTGGAGCGAGGGTGGACACCGTTTTTCATCTCGAAAGGGGGGGGGGGGGGTGTAGGCGGAAGGATATGTAGGGGACCGTGGGGGACGTACACAGGCGGTCCACTACAATATAACAGTGTACCCTTTAAATAAAGAGAATGTATGGTGGGGTAACAAAAAAAACAACAAAAAAAACAGTACTTTGTAGGGTAGACTATTATACTTTACAATTTCCTAATCTTAATAAAAAAAGATAATATAGAAATATATAAACTTTATGTAAAACTAATAAAATAAAGTGTCACCTTTCTATGAAAATAATTAAGCATTTGTATCTTACATAGCTACAGACAAAAAAACTGAGGTATATATGAGTAATACATATGCATAAAGACCAAGTGAGGTATAACACAGCCAGAGTGGTCGGGCTCGTCATCAGCTCGAGCATGACTTGGCAAGACTATGTGAACCATATCGTTATATACAGGGTGGGTTCAAGACGAATTTTTGGGTTATTCTAACTTCACATCCCTTGTGCTCATTACACACCTTTGGGGTTAGGGGAGACCAAAAATTCGCTGTAAAAAAATTATAGGAACAAATTTATCACAATCAAGTATACTACCCTTACCATAAAAGATATTCCAAGTTATCGGTCAATACCAATATTAACATCACAAATGTCTTGTCCACTCCTTTTCTGCTGTATTCAGAAATGTTACACATTCTGGTGCTCGAGGAGAGTAGACATATCACTAGATTGTATACAATAGTTCCTTACAAATTTTGTATCGTTATGTCAGACAATACTGGGTCACTCTACCAAAATACAGACAATACTGGGTCACTCTACCAAAATACAGCCAGAGAATCTGAACTTTATACAATTGACAGGCCCTAACTGTTGCAAAAAATCACATCAACTTCCCCAGCCCTATAGAGAATCAGAGGATGTACTAATTGTTTCTGACCTTGCACTTCTTGCATCATCGACGTATTAGATTCTCTAGCTTAGTGCTCAACTGGGTCCACATTTAGCCATACTCAACTGATTGGGGACCTTCAGGTAGATACTTATTCTTACAACTCCTTAACCTAAATCCCTAACAATTTGTTTCCGGAAGTCAGATGTATCTAAAAATATAATATAATATACAAGTCAATAATATAAGTCAGACTATCATTCATAAGAATGTTCTCGAACTACTATATCCAAGTGTCCTCACGACCCATTCATAAGAAACAACAATCATCTTCAATCCTAACAGTTACTCTACTAACTCTAAGCTAGGATTCATCAAAAGCACGTCCTATCCTGGCCAAGGCATAGGCTTTATCAAAATCTTCATATTAAATCTCACAATAGGGTAGTACAAATGAAACGCAATTCTTCAGCTTAATATTATAGCACCACATAAAACAATAAAAATGAATACCTTACTTGTCTTTAAGCATTCCTGTTGATTCTATAGTTAACATATCTATTACCTTTACTACTATATTATACGGTATAATCCTAAAATCTATTGAGTGGTCTTCTAACTCTTACATATGGAGCTCAGTGACAAGTGGAATGCTTTGATTAGGCTGAGCAATATTAGCTTGATGTACAGTCCGCTCAGGTCTGGCAGGAGTAGAAAAGAGTGTGTCTGATTCTAAACGAGAACCTATCCTCAAAGTAGTCACTTCTGACAATAAATTTTGATACTTATCTTCCAAATCCTCTCTTTTACTCTTTGCCTTATCTCTGTCCTCTCTTAGTTCTGCCAGAACTGTATACATTTTGTTTAAACTTATATTTAATTCAATCATTTCATTCTGCCAAACATGCATTTCTTCAGTATTTTTCACACCTTCCTTCTTATCTACACCTGATTCATCTCCATGCAGACTCTCAGAGCTCATTTTGAAAGTAACAAAATAACTACAACTTCAAAAAAAAAAAAAAAAAAAAATTACAAACAGTATTATTTAATATCTCTTCTCTCAGTACATTAGGCTGAAATTAATTTGATCATATCCCACCTTAGCTGCCACCAATATGTAGCGCCCTCTCTGAGAACCACTCAAATATATTATCCAGATGGGCACTATCAGTTATTTCCAAGGTGTGGTTTCTCCAATATTTACCTTTAGAACCCACACCATAAAAGATGAAGAATCATACAGGGTATTTATGATCTAATTTCAACCTTAGAGGTAACTGAGAGAAGGGGTAATATCAATACACTTAATAAGCTTACAAATTTTAGTTGACATTATGAATCATAAATCATTACACTTTTACAATAATATAAACATACATTTACCAAAATGTCCAGCTACTCCAAATTGTCACTAGTTGGTCTTCTCAGCTATCTTCTTTTTTTTTTTTCATCCATCTCCTGGGCTCCCAAAAGATATTTTCTTTCATTCTTGTGCACAGCACCAGGAACAAATAAATCCAATCTTCAGCAAAACCATAAAAAATACTAAAAACATAAAAAAAAAAAAATAAAAAATAAAAAAAATAAACCCATTCCTAGAAAAGAAACAATACTCTAGTTTAGGAATGATAAAACAATATAAAGTTATAAATCTAAACAAGTCATTTCTTAAAAGAACAAAATATATCTTGCAAACAAACAAATTACTTATAGCATTTATGTTATTATACATGATCTGAGTAATTGTATGCACATTCTAGTAAATTTTGACTAAACATAATTTTAACAGTATACAATTATAAATGTTAAGAACACTTACACTTTGAATGGGTTTTAAATTCTTAATAATAATGAGAGAGACACATCGGGATGTTGTTCAGTGTCATGTGCCAGCCTCGAGCTGTGAAGAAGACATACTATTTATCTCTAATTTCTCGTTTGATCTCCAATATTTACTTTCTTTTGTTCTATAAATCAAATATATAGTATCTTATGACTTTATTAATTATATAATTACAGTTGAACATTCTTTCTTACCTCGGATATTTCATGATAATCTAAAAGACTTTCAGGCTGTTATATGGCACTCTTCTCTGATCTCTTTCTCTCTCTCTCTATGATTATAGCAATAGTATCAGGCTTTAGTACTGTATATATTTCAAAATTTAAAGTCTACTCAGATCACATATAGTACAAACATATAGTTCTTCTTAACCTATACATGCATATTTTTTAGAACTTAATTGAATTTATTGAATAACAAAAATAATACATATTGATTTCTTATTCAAAATATCAATTATACAACCTTAATTTAACGGTACTATTGACATATAACAGTGTACCCTTTAAATAAAGAGAATGTATGGTGGGGTAACAAAAAAGTACTTTGTAGGGTAGACTATTATACTTTACAATTTCCTAATCTTAATAAAAAAAAATAATATAAAAATATATAAACTTTATGTAAAACTAATAAAATAAAGTGTCATCTTTCTATAAAAATAATTAAGCATTTTATCTTACATAGCTACAGACAAAAAACTGAGGTATATATGAGTAATGCATATGCATAAAGACCAAGTGAGGTATATACAGGGTGGTTTCAAGACGAATTTTTGGTTCATCTTCACATCCCTTGTGCTCATTACATCACTAACATTAACTATAGTGCTACATGACCCTAGATGTCTAGCACATTTATTTTGCTTTTAACCATTAACCATTGGCGGCTGTCACATCCAATACTCCTCCACAATAATTCATAGTCAGAGCCATACATACGACATTCGATGCTGCAAATTAATTGAAGAAATTATTGGAAGGATTACCTTCTGAATGGAGAGAATGCGGACGTACAATCGGAGTTTCCTCCAAACTGTTCTGAGCTCGATTGCCCTGTAACATCAATTTGACTACCTTCCAGTCATAGGGAGGGGCATCCTCCTATACCTATAATGTTTGGCACGAGCCCTTGCCTGATACTCGGCAATACCAGGGCTGGAGCCCACAAGCCAGACAGGATATGTTTTGATGATCTTGTAAAAGAAGTTTCCTCAACATCACAACCACTGTATGGTGTAGATATGATACCACTGGAATGTAGTTCCGGTTTGGAACAGTGGGATCAAAAGATGGCGGTACCTCTTTGGCCCTTTCGACTCTGCTGCTTTGAAAAACATGACTTAATTTACCATGTATGGGTATATCTTTATCCTCATTACTAGTCTCGCTGGTGAGGAATTGGCAAATTCGATCTGTTAATAAATCAACTGAAGTACCACCTTCAACTTCTACTATTCCCTCCCAACGGGTGAGTAAGAAGGCTCTACATCTACATCTAAATGTAATGGAAATGAATCTATATCTAGGTCATTTATCAGCTGGTTTACTATATCGATATTATCCCCCTTCTCGGAGACCTTTGTACATCTCACGTCCATCTTGGGTTTCTTTAGTTTCATCGCTTGTGTTTGTGATTCCCTCTTAAATTTTGCAGAAGATAATGTAGCCCGTAGAATCGAAATAGAAGACACAGGCTTGAGCTCTTTCCTCACTTTTTCATCTTTTCTGTTGTTATGTTGTTGACATCCTCACACTTTATCCTCTTAATTGTTCTGCTGTCGAAAATGTGATTATCCTCAGACTTCCGTTTTATGCACTGATTTTCCAAGGTAATGTTCAGCTTTGAAAAAGGTGACTCTTTGTCAGTGCCATTTCCATCAACATTTGTATTTCCACTTTCTTGCATCACATATTCAAATACTGCAAGGGCTTGGTTATCCATGACTATGAAGATTGGAAAAACCTCACACTTGCTCTTTTTGTATGAGAGATGTGTGTATCCTTTCAACAGGGAGAAGAAACCTCATACTGAAAGGCAAGGCATGTCTGCTTTATATACATAATGTCATGTACATGTGCGCGCACGCGGACACAAACGCGCGCACGTGACATATCTTGCACGTGAATATTGCACCAATCACACTATGTGATTATACAGATACTCGGTTCCCAACTCACCGGTAATTGATGACAGTCAGTAGAGCACCAGCAACAATATTAATAACTGGACAATGGTATACTCCAGTAAAGAAGGGTAAATTCACCTCTGTACTAGTCAAACAAGTGTGTATATTCTGTTCCTCGAACGACATCAGACCCCCAAAGAAATGTTGGAATTTTAGTGAGTTGTTCCAAATGTTACCGGTTTCCTCTGATCTGAATATGGGTGACTCCGGATGAGTTGCTGCGAGGACGATGTCAGAGGCTGTCATTCTCGATACAGAAACATTCGGCCGAGATTCAAAGAGAAAGATAACAGCATCGGTATTCGCGTTGTAACGTTGCCCAAATTCCGATCGGACCTGAGCCTGGTGGGCCAACGCTGGTTCATTTGGGAAGATGTCTGCAAGGATATGATTTATATGTTGACCAGTTTGTCTTCGTTTGTTCTCCAGTTTGAGCATGACACAGTACTGGAGAACAAAATCAAGAGCCTGACAGCATGCAGCTATGCACGTGTCAGTACATTTATCACGCCCACCTAAGAGTCTTAGGATTGTCGGCAGGTCGATTTTCAACTCCATTTCTGACCATCCTTCTGGTCAGGACACGACCTCAGGTGTGCTGCCATGCGATTACCTACCACATGGAGTAATTCTCTTGGACTGACGGACACTGCCGCTATCAGACTCTCCAGCCTACACCCAGATGTTGATGAAGATAATGTTGATTAGTTATTCTGTCTTTTGCTTCTAGGTTTCGCTATCATGGCAGCCACAGCCTCGAGCTGGCTACGGACCACATTAACATGTTGCATCACTCGTGGATCACACCCACTATTCCCACTCTCCCTCAGCTGCTGCGCCTCTTCCGTTGTCTTCTCGGCTTCTCCGTTAATCCCGCTATCATCGCCCTTGGTCATAGATAGAATTGTTCGAGCCATCACGTCCGATACAAGAGTGAAGGTGCCATAGGACAAAGCACCGGGGAGACAGGCAAAACGATTCGCTGCTTTGATCTGCCTTCAGGACCGATAGCCCAGTGAAATGAGCGTTCCTTATCAAAAGGGATGAGCGTTAGTGACTGCAGACAATGGTGTGACGTCATAACATGGCGGCTATTTGTTTCGAGTATGGCCTTCGGAGGAGTGAGATACAACATTGTAAACTGTTTTGAGTATCCCGCCCCAGAGTTTTATAGATCTTACACGCTAGACTAAGCTTATGAATATTACTGAATCAACTTTTTCATTGTTTTATTGGATTTAAATAATTTATTTAACATTATTCTCAACTTTTTCATTATTTTATTGGATTTAAATAATGTAGATTACGGCAGGATGCTGGGTAGGGTAGGGATAGGATGGGGGCAGGAGAGGATAGGGAGAAGGTAGGCCAAACGGGAAACGAATGGAAAGGGGGGGGGGGGGGTAAGCATAGAAATATAAGGAAGTGAAAAGAGCGAAGGAACAAGAAGAGGGTGCGGATGAGAGGGGTACGAGGGGAAATGCGGCAGGATAGGGATAGAATGGAGGCAGGATAGTATAGGGATAGAGGTAAAAGGTTGAACAAGGAAGAAAAACGAGTAGAAGAGGGAGAACCTACAGGAAGAGTGTGCGATTAAGGGCACAAGAGAGATAGAAGGGTCGGGGCAAGGAAAGGGAGGGGGGGGGTAGGTGATGGGTATGGTGGGGGGCGTTTCCCTATCACCGCTTCTGCCTAGCATCGATTCTTTTTCCTTCTTTACTTCTGCTTCTCTTTACTTATATTCTCTTACTCTATACTGTCATCTTACTCTTCTCTCTCTATAGTAATTCTCCTATTCTAAATCTTTGCCTTGGGTTCCACGTCTTCCTCCTAACACTGATACGACGTTGGGACTCCATGCCTATCAAGTGATGTTTTTTTCTTTTCCTATTCCCTTGTTCCTTTGCCTTTTACTTCGGTTTATCCCTTCCTCATCTGTAGGGAGAGGCTATCCCTGGACGGGCCGTGGGAGCATGTGAGAGAGATCTCGTGCATCCTGTTTCGGCACAAAAGAATACAGAGTACTTAAGAGCAGGTTAGAGTTATCATGTGGTAGCGGAATCTAACCTGACTGAAGGAAAAGTCTGAATATTTCTTTGCGTCGTCAATATACTCTCGTTAAGCAAGAGTACGCAGGTTTACAAATAAAGAAAATAAGAAAATACGAAATAACTGAGAATTCACCAAACAAGCATGTTCCACAAGTTCAGTGGGACATTTAAAAAGCAGAAAAGGATTTAGCCTTCTCATTTACTTAAAATCAAGAAAATAAAACGTAATGACATAAAAACAAAAGCCAGTTCGTTAAGTTATTATTATTAACCCATAAATTAAACCATACACAAATAAAACCTCCTCGAGCAATCTTAATAAAAACAAAAAAACAATACCTTTTAAAAACCGCTGTAACTGCTCAGCTTCGTTAATCCTTCGTTAAAACTAGGGTAATCCAAAATGAATAAAAGTTCGGTAAAACGCCGGCTTTCTGATGGAAAGACCGAGCGTAGTTCACTGAGCCAAGGTATCCGCGACTCTCTTACAATCTTTCTTTCTTTCTTTGTTGGATTTCTTGGCTATCAACCAGCGGCATGTGGCCAAGGTTATTAAGCCAATGGATCCTATTTATTCTATCAATCTATATAAGGTCATAAAGTTTTGTCTCTCTTAGAAAAGTGATTACTTTACTGATGATTTTTTCATCATCTGATAATAATTTCTTAGTGTCTGCCTTTGGTTGGAATATATTGTGCAGACTATTAATAGGTGGTTTAGGGTGCGGCTGGTGTTGCAGTGGGGACATTGAGGAGGGAAAGTTCTCTCTATATAGGGAGTGAGGTGGGTATATCTGGTGGCATTTACCCTGAGACGGGCCAAGACCACCTCCTCCCTTCTGTTTTTCCTGTGGGATGTATCCCACAGGTCTATTTCTGGTTTGATCTTGTTGGTCAGTTGGAGGTTGGTCCACTCACTTTGCCACAGGAGATGTATTTTTGCTTTTATAATAGACACAAAACACCTGAGATCTGTACGAACTATGGTAGTGTCCAGATCGCCAGTTGACCCGGCTAGTTTGTCAGCCTGTTCATTACCATGGATACCAGAGTGACCTGGTACCCATTTTAGCTTGATTGATTTGTTGGCACCGTGTAACTTACGAATGATATTACCCAGCAATTCATTTTTAGTGGTTTCTAAGGATTTAATAGCTTTAAGTGAACTTAACGAATCGGAAAAAATAACTATTCTATCGTGGGTCGTCGATAGTGCAAAATCAATAGCTTTATCAATGGCAAAGAGTTCGGCAAGAAAAATCGATGTATGATTCGGCAGTCTAAACTTTAGTTCACATTCAGTCGACCATACATCCGCACCTACACACTCATCTGTCTTGGAGCCGTCGGTATATATATGAAAAAAAGGGAGATGTTTAATAAGGATCTCTCTGAACCTCTGGCGTACCTCACCCTCCGGCGCCATGGCCTTGGCTGATGGAAGCCAGGCTTCCATGATAGAAAAATTGGGTGTTTCCCATGGCGTTATATTTGACTGAACCAGGGTATCGATGGTAGAGAGATCTATACCGACTTTCTCGACGAGGTCGTGGAGTCTCGTGGCAAAGGGCCTAGTGCCTCCATTGCCATTAGGGTGGCTCGGGTCTCGAGCCACCTTTGCGGCATAGGTCAGTGCCAACTGGCCGCGTCTGAGTCGGAGGGGAGGTTCTCCTGACTCCACCTCAAGACGCTCGATCCGAGTACATTTTAGGGCTCCAAGACACACACGCAAACAAGCATTCTGGACAGCATCCAATCCTTTCAAACTTGTTTTCGATGCCGAACCATACACGATTGACCCATAGTCTACTTTAGACCTAATCAGGGCTTTATATACCATTAGCAAAGACTGTCTATCAGCTCCCCATTTATTACCAGAAATGCACTTTAATAAATTTAGTGCTCTTTGACATTTATTCTTTAACTGACCAATGTGGTCTTTCCAATTGAGTCTACTATCAAAAAGTAGCCCAAGAAATCTTGCAGAATTTTGAATAGGTATTGGGTGGTTGTCTAGAGTTAGCCTGATGTTCGGCTTCCTCCTATGTGAAAAAATTACCCCAATACTCTTTCTAATGGAAAACTTAAAACCCCACTGGAGGCCCCAGTTATGAATCATATCCAGTGCCAATTGGATGCGATTTGCTGAGAATTCTGCATTATTGCTGGAATGCCATAATGCACAATCATCAGCGTACAGTGAGTATTTAAGATTCCGAGGAGGAGCTGGTAAGATGTCATTTATCATACATAAAAATAATGTTGGTGACAAGACACTTCCTTGTGGGACCCCGTTTGCCTGGACAAAAATGTCCGAAAAAGTGACATTGTCAGAAAACAATTTGACAGAAAACGTTCTGTCAGAAATGAAATTTTGAATAAAACAAGGCAAGTTTCCACGTAATCCGAAAGCATAAAGTTTTCTGAGTAGGCCATATCGCCATGTCATGTCGTAGGCTTTTTCTATATCTAAAAATACTGAAATCAAAAAATCTTTTTTGGCAATTGCCTCTTGAATATGACTGTCCAGCTTTACTAGTTGATCGAGAGTTTGGCGTCCCTTTCGGAAACTGCACTGCTCGTCAACTAGCAAATTACTGGAATTTAAAAAATGCAATAGCCTACTGTTAACAATTCGTTCCATGACCTTGCATAAGCAACTTGTCAACGCAATTGGGCGGTAGGAGATGGCAAATCTGGGATTACCCCCTCCTTTCAATATGGGAATGATGTGGGCGAAGTGCCATGAGTTTGGAAAAGTGTGGCTTTTCCAAATTTCATTGTACACTTCTAGCAACTTAATCATGTCATCATGATTAAGATGCTTCATCATCTCATATCGAATCTCATCGGGGCCTGGGGATGTTCCTCTACAGGCTTCTAGGGCTCGGACAAGCTCATCCATTGTTAGATCTTTATTGTAATCAAAGTCATCTCCTGTGGCAAAGTGAATTGGTTGCAGCTCAGCCGCTTCCTTGATGGGCAGGAATGCGTGATGGTAGTTTGCTGAGCTGCTTGTATGAGAGAACTGCCTGGCGAGTGCATTAGCGATGTCTCTAGGTGAATCTAAATTGTTACCCTCTTCTATGATGTTGTTAATTTGGAATGATGTTTTTTTCTTGTTTATTTTATTAATAGTGGACCAAACCTCTGATATTTTGGTATTGCTATTTATTGTAGAGACAAAGCTCCGCCAGGAGTCTCTTTTTGCTTGTCTTATTACTCTACGAGCCCTAGCTCTTGCTTGTTTGTAATTGCAAAAGTTCTCATTAGTGATGTTATTTTGGAAAAGCCTGTAGGCCTTATTGCGTCGGCACAGCGCCCTGCGGCAATCTGGTGTCCACCATGGAACTCTATGCTTAACGCTATCTGTCGAAGTTTTAGGAATGGATAGCAAAGCTGCTTCTACAATCGAATTCTGAATATTGCTTACTTTATCATCAATGGTTTCTCCAACAAGTTCGAGCTTGACGCTCCTTGTGAAGGCGACCCAGTCTGCTTTTTTTACGTTAAATTTAGGCGCTGAAGGCGTTCTCACTGTGTCGCATGAATATTTAATCAAGATAGGAAGCTGATCGTTTCCCAACGAGTCGTCAATGGTGTGCCACAGGCACTTGGCTGCTACTGATGATGAGACCAGTGATATGTCTATAAAGCTCAAATTCCCGGTATTATCGTCCACCCGCGTGGGACTACCATCATTCAGAAGGACTAAATCAGACTCTTTAATCAACTTAACTACTTGCTTACCTCTACCATTCACCCGTAGGGCACCCCATAACGTATGATGAGCATTAAAATCACCTAAAATTACTTTATTTTGTGGCAGACGTTCCTGAAGAGCAAAAAGCTCATCATAGATTATCACTATATCAGGCGGACAGTAAACTGAACATATAGCCAGATACGTGCCATTAATTTTTACTTTGCATGCGACAAACTCCAAAGTAGAATCAATAGTCACTTCTGTAAAAGGGAGGCTTTGGTGGATGTACATGGCGACTCCGCCTCCACCCCTACCCTCACGATCCTTCCGACATAAATGGTAGTTCCTGAGCGATACGACCTCGTCCGAGACGAGGTTTGTTAAATGAGTTTCTTGGAGAACTATAATATCGGGAGCATAGGACGAGGCTAATAATTTAAGGTCGTTTACTTTAGATCTAATACTTCGACAGTTCCATTGTATAATGGTTGACGCGATGATTACGTTTTATGGGGTTTGGAAGTGCCTTGTCCACCAGTTTTTATTTTCTTTTTATGGGAGGGAGGCGCCTCCTCTCCCTCGCTTCCCGGGGACCTCTCACGGGATGGTTTGGAGACAGAAGCCTCCATGTCCTGCACCTCCTGGCGAGGGAGACGACTGACAGACTGCGACCTGCTTCTCTCTAGAGAAACCGATCGCGAGTCAGACGAAGTCCTCACAGGAGTATCCCGGACGGGAAGGTGCGCTCCGGACTGTGATTCAGTATCAGCTTCCTTAAGATGTTTTGGCTGGGTTGATGCAGCCATTTGATCGACCAATTTGGTCAACTGATAAACTTTAATGTTCAATTCCTTAACCGTTTGTTTAAGTTCAGCAATTTCTTTATCCTTGGCTGCAAGCTGCTGACTGACATCACTTGCACTAGGGGTGTTGCTAGTTACTGCTGCAGCATAGGAAGTATCAGGTTTGTGTCAAACTTTCCACTTTCCTCTTAGCTTCAGTATAACTAACTTCATGCTTTCTCATATATGCCAATGTTTCAGTCTCCTTCTTCAGGATGCTGCACTCGGCAGATCCTGAATGATGGGGACCTTCACAGTTAGCACATTTAGAAATTTTGCTAGTACTTGTGATGGTGTCATGGGCTTCAGCACATTTACGGCAAACAAATTTAGATGAATCTTTGTCAATACATCTTAATGAGGTGTGTCCGAATTTTTGGCATCTATTACAATGCATTGGCTTTTGGACATAAGGTCTTACTTGAACACGTTCATAACCGACATTGACATATTCTGGGATTTTATTCAAAGCAAAGGTAAAAAAACACAGTCCAGTTTTCGTTCGTACATTCCCGTCCTTCTTGGTCATACAATGAACGTCCACTACGTCTTGGTCCTTCATGCTCTCAAGAATTTCACTTTCATCCATCGTCCTCAAATCCCTGTGAAAGATTACTCCCTTACAGGTATTTGGGCCAATAGGGATAGTTACTTTAACTCGAAGATCATGAATTTGCGTCAGCTTAAGTAAATCCTTAATCTGGGAGTTGTATTGTACTTTAACAAGGAGGCTTCCATCTCGCAATTTTTTGACAAAATCAAAGTCGCCGTCCACTTGACCATCAAGGACCTTTTTGATGATAAAGGGGTTCACTTTCAAAAGCGACTGATTTTCATTCACGCATTTTACATTCGCGAACCTTGCATTCTGGGTGGGGATTGTGAAAAGTGGTCGTCTCGTCTTGTCAATAGTGGGGGTACCATTGTTCGTCATCAGATTAGTCGTAGAAGGGTCTTTAGTCGCCCCTCCTCCTTTAGGAGGAGAAGGGGTAGCCGGGGAGTCATTCATTCTGGGTATCGGACCAGGTCCGACTCCTCTGCTCAAAGTCGTAGTCCTGAAGGGACAAAAACCTCTTAACTGTTGTTATCATCCTAACTGCAATAGCTAAGAGAGTGGATCAGTATTTCGTCCTCTACCCCCTCAGTGGAAGCCTGGTTGCGTTCTCCAGTACCACGGAGGGATCGAGTTATGTGTGGGACACTTCCTTACCGCCGAACTTGCCTAGGCGAAGGACGGTAATTCAATGCCCACCCCCCAAGCGAATACGGGAGTTCCGAGGAACTCCGGTAGGCTCAGGAAAGTCACATTATAAGGAAAAGATTTCAGGACCAAAGAAAAAGTACGCCCAAATGACGCCCCAGACTACTGGGCCTCCCTACCCAGGGGTCAAAGCCACAAGGGCTACCCTGGTGTAGAAGAGAGCTGCGGGTCTGGGGTGGGGTGCTGACTACTACTACTGTAGCCTCGTGTCACCTGCAAAGCAAGAGCACTGAAGGTGCTGGCAAAGCACAACAAATGTTCTGCAATTACAGGATTTTACTTTACTCCAATTTACGTTAAGAAAAACTCAGAAACAATAATGTCAGGCGAGACGAGAGGCCCCGGGCTCCAGGGTAGCTCAAGTGGCGCAAGACTTATTATTTATTGTTGCTGCGTTTAAACAAGGTGTTAACTCGACAGAGTTTCGACCACGAGTCGTGGTCTTACAAGGTCGTTGACCCGACCTTTTATACGAACAAGATCGTGCGCCAAGTTCGTTAACTACGGAGTCTGCGCAGCGTGACTCGTTATTCTTAAGAATGTCGTCTGCTCCTTGAGACGTTACAGCTTCTATCTTATTTATTGTGAGATTGCTCATTTCCATTAGATATTTGCAGAGGAGGTCTTTAATAAAAACACATGACATTTCTTATATAAATAAAAGGAACATAAATTATATACATGATTTTGAAAATAAAAGGAAATAAAATTCTGCTGGCTAGCCAACCAGGCTCTGGCGCCAAACAACTGCACTCCGTTTTCTGTCGCCAGCTTTCAGAAATACGTATTTTCCAGCGTTATTTCAAGTGTTTGAGGGCCAAGAGTCTGTCTCACAAATCATGTCATCCTCCTCCTCAGTAAGGACTTCAGCATCTCATCCAAGGTGTCCGTGTTCGCTCGTCAGCGTCTCCTGCAGGCAGGTCTTCTGCAGAATCGCCTTCTGCGCCATCTATATTCGTTTCCGTCACAGCCAGGCGCCAGGGATAGTCGGGGGCATGTTACGAAAACTTATGTGGCCTGACACAGGGGCGAGAGTGGCATGTAGTAAGCTGAGGTGTCAGCTCACTACACATCTACTTTCCCTCCTCATCCCTAGCCACAGAAAAATGCTGAAGCTCCTGAAGGATTTACTGCGTATGGATCGCCTGTCACTTCCCGTACCTCTTGCCTCGCCCTTTTGGTGTTTTTCTTTGGGTATTAGACAGACCATGATTGGAATTACCATGTACTTTAATACAATTAAGATATTTGTAATAAGAAACTAACTTTTCCTGTTATATTTTGTTGTCGGACCTTTTAGAAGCCATTTTTTGTTTTTGTTTTACCAATGTGCCGCCCTTCTGATTTGTTCTTTTTAAATGAATTTTTCATTTTCTTTAGTTCTCCTTTCCTGCTTCAAAATTGTATGTGGTTGATAAGCCAACCGAAGCTTTTTTTTTGTTTGATTTGATTTAAGCTTTTTAACTACGAAAGTTTATTGCCACATCCCCCCCCCCCCTCTTGTATTGTAAGCTACTTGTTATATCTATTTTTGTGATATCTTTTTTGTGATATCTTCGTTAAATGATTGAGCACCGATTCCACTTGTTTAATGATATTGTCGTCATTATATGGTTTAGTTCTATTAGTTCAGTTTGATTGTTGTAATTTTTATAATGACATTCTATTTCTTATTGCCTTTCAAAATGATATGAGTTGTAAATATACATTTGTATTCAAATTTACATACACACACACACACACACACACACACACACACACACACACACACACACACACACACACACACACACACACACACACACACACGTGTATGATCCTGGTTCAGTGCCCGGTACCATTTTTACAGGCCCAGGATCTGTATCAAATTGCTCAAGGGAGTGAATGGGAACTTTATTTGCGTCACTAAGCCATTCTCACATCACGAGAGGTTTCAGCTTGCTTCACGAGGGTCATTCCAGACCAACAACCATCCTTATAGTATGTCGACGACGTCTTTGCTCTCTGGCATGATGACTCTGCCCAGTTTCCGGAATTCCTGACGGAGCTGGACTCTTTCTCTCCCTCCATCCGTTAATGACAAGCTCTCTTTCTTAGTCACACTTAGTCATCGCTTTGCTGATCACTTCTTCTTTGTATACAGGAAACATATTCACAGTGTAATGTACATACACTTCTCATACTATCTACTCTATGGGAAGGGAGGTGTTGCCACCTCGCTGTTCCTCTATGACCTCCACATCTGGAATCACCAGTACCTGGATTGAGAGATCAGTTTCCTGTGTCGTTCGTTCTCCAAAATGGGCTACCCTTACACTCGGGTCTTTTTGAAGCACACAGTTCAACACAGTTTCTACTATTTATGGAAAATATTCAAGCTAAACCCCAGGTCCATTAAACAATATCTCCTACCATTAAAGACTGCAGTTTGGTATGGCCACAACGAATTCTGGACTCGGATCTGCAGGTAGGCCTCGGCCCTTCAACCACCAACACATTCACACCTTGCCTGCCCCATTCTTGCAACTTGTCCGAACACTCGTCGGAATCTGCTGTAAATGCGTCAATGTAAGTGTTGAGGTCCAACACAAGTCGCACCTTCATCTTGTTTCATTGAACCACAGTCATAAGTGGAATCAATCCTTTCGCTAGTCATACGGAAGCCATCGTCAGTCCACTTTTGTAGCTCTTCCTTGCATGGGTCCCTAGCGGATGCATATTAGGGCTATCATCAGGTGGAGGTGGACGAAAGGAGCCGCAGCCTCACCACGTTCATCACGCCATGGGGGAGTTTCAGGTACCGTCGGACCCCCATGGGCCACTGCTCCGCTGGCGATGCGTATACAAAGCGGTTTGATGACGCCATCCAAGGCGTCGTTAGGAAGCACAAATGTATGTTGCTGTATGACAGCAGCATATAGGAAGCTTTTTGACATGTCTACGACTTTCTAGCAACCTGCACAGCTACAGTAATCACCCTGAAGCCAGAAAAAAATCAGTTCGCCGGAAGAGAAGTGGACCTCGCGGGTTTCCGCCTCGGCTGCGAATACAAACCCACGGACGAACGTTTAGCAGCCATCAAGAATTTCGCCACGCCAGAAAAGCCTTCCATCACCGACATCAGATCGTGGTATGGTTTTGAAAACCAGCTCGCCCCCTTCCTCGCAACGGCACCGATCACGAACGACTTCCGGGAGCTCCTGAAGAAAAAAAATGTGTACTGGGACGAACTTCTGCAGGAAGTTTCGCCGAGCCCAGGACATCATATGCCAGCTTGCCAAAGATGGCTTGGCGTACTTACCTGCCTCTTAGGTTTGTTCCTGCACACAGATGCAAAATGCCCTTTTTCCCACGGCAGTTATACTTCTTATTATAAGCTGGACATTTAACAGAACCATGAGGTTCATGCCCTTCTTTAACACACTTTTAACATATAAATTTCGTGTACTGTTGTTCCCTGGGCTTATATGGGAATGCTGTGCACTCCCTTGCCTTTCAGGTGTTTTTTTCTTTCTTCCACTTTTGATTGCCTACTTCACCTTTTAATTATGTACTTGCCTTTTTGTTGAGGCAGTTATATTAGGTGCCTGTTCATTGGAACCTTCCATACTACCAGCTATTTGCAATACTGCAATGTCTTTAGGTAGTCTTTTCATTCAACAGGACTCTCCTCAAGGCCTTAGAACCAAATCCCATTATGACTCGATCGCGGAATACATACTCTAGAAAAGTGTTTGTACTGGCAATGATGCCAGCGCAAACAGTATAAATCAGTCTGAAAAAGCAATCTATCAATCCGGCAGTGTAACAGAACAAGCCCATAACATTGTAATCAGTTTCTCCGACTCTAGAAAACCCAGGAACACGACACGGGACACTAAACGGATGACAAACATTATCGTGCACACTATGATTGATCAGTGTGTCGACAATCAAAACACACTGATTGTTGTTTGCAACAACTACAACGGACACTCCCTCAACAGACTGGTCACCACCTAAGAAATCGGGAATTTCTACTCCTTTTGTTAAATTTTTCCAAAAGAGTACAGACCGGTAATGGGTCCTCCTTCACTGATCAAAATCTGATCGAGAACAAAATTGACTTGTTGATCGGAATGTTCTCCGAACAGCAATTGTCCATTCATAAAATCATTGGTCAAAGGCAAGCACAGGACGCATCGGTCACACAGGAACCCCCCCTACCTCCCATCCCCCACACGTGATCAGACCACGTACGAGACCTTCCCTTTCACACCTCCTCCCCCAGTCACAACGCCCCCTACCTCCACCCCAAACCCCTCCTCCACACCCTCCACGCCCATACCCACGACCGGCCGTCTTCCCCTCCCAAAACCCTCCCCTCTCTCCCTGGCCGCGGCCAGCCAGCTGCCTCGCGCCATTGCTGACTCGCCGGCCTTCAACTCTGCTGAGCCACCCACGTGCGTCTCGCCTGGCGCTCCTAGCCAGCAGACCCCGGCCCACACAGACTCCCTCGCCTCCCCCAAGTCCACTAAGAGCCCTCCCGCCGTCAGACACAAAACCAACACGTCAAAGAAGACCAAGGTTGAAACTCCTACACAAGTAACACCTAAACGGAGCTTTAGAGAGAGAGAGAGAGAGAGAGAGAGAGAGAGAGAGAGAGAGAGAGAGAGAGAGAGAGAGAGAGAGAGAGAGAGAGAGAGAGAGAGAGAGAGAGAGAGAGAAACAGAACAACAGGAATAACAAGCAAAGCGACCAACTCAACCCCAACCTCCACTAGGAGGAAACAGCTCAGTAACAGGTACAAGGGGCTACCGCCCTACCCACTGCCCCCCTAATCCAGCAGTGCCACCATTAACTATGCAGAACGAGCAAAGTCCACACAAGATGTTGATGAAGACGGTTACACCAAAGATTAGAAAAGACAAAAAAGACCGAGAACACCAAACACCAAAGCCGTTAAAGGGAGCAGATCATCCAAACACAGTCTACCTTTACATCACCAATTGTCACCCAGACACAAACGAAGAGGACATGAACAACACTTATCAGAATGGTTTCAAAACATTTCAGGTGCAAAAGCCCATAAGACAGTGATGACACATGGCTATTACACCATTTTCACGGTGTCAGTAAGGGGAAAGGATATACAGCCCGAGCTATTTATAGACTGATGCGTTTCCCAACAATGTTAAAGTGTTCTTAAAGAAAAACAAGTACAAGCGCGATCAGAATGTTTGACAAGGCAACGCCGTCAGCGTTACCAGTGACTAGATCGCATAATGTCATAAAAATAGAGCATATAAATGCTCAGTCTCGGACATTTTGAAGAAATTCAAATGCTAGTTGAGGAGAAAATCATAGACCTATTACGCATAAGTGAAACATGGCTCCACAAGAAAATGGTTAGTAATTTCACCAATATTCCAAATTTTAAAGTTTATAGATGTGATGCAGGGCGAGGAGGAGGAGTATGTATATATCTACGGGATACCCTGAAGTCAAACAGGATATCTACTACAGCAGCTAACAATACTGCCGTAGAAGATGTCTGGGTTACCGAACAAAGCAACATGGTACCCCCATGCTACCTCGGAATCTTTTGAATACATTGAAAAGTTTTTTTTTAGAGAAATGTCTTTAAAAAAGAAACCGCTTTTCATCTTAGGTGACCTAAATGATGGTTTAACAAAATCTAATGCCAAGTTAGCTAAGATAATAAAAGAAAAAAAAATTAGAACAAATGATAGATAAACCTACACGAATTACAGAAAACACCTCTTCTCTAGTAGATTTAATAATAACTAGCAGATCAGACCTCATCCTCCACTTCGATGTCATCCCGTGCCATGTTGCTGACCATGAACTCATCACGATGACGTTAAATATAAAGAAAACAAAGAGACCACCAGTAAGAAAAACTTTTCGCGATTTCAAACACTACGATCCTCAATCTTTCTGCGAGCTTATCTTGTCTAAAGAAATGACTCTATCAGATATTTCATGAACAGATATTGTAAACACCCAAGTAACTATCCTCACGGAAGTTCTTCTTTCTTGGTATAGGGTTTTAGACTATTGTTGTCTATATCCCCTGGATCTTCTTTTCTAGGCTTCTTGTTTCTTAAATTATGTCAGATAATTTCGTTGTTTGTAAGAAAATCTTTGTATGTCTTAATATGTAGTACTTTATTGTAGATGGTTGATTTGCAATTGTAATCAGAAGGTTTATATCAATATAATTTATGTTTACTCGTCTTAAAGCATCTTTTAGTTTTGTTCTGTGGGAGTTAAATCTTGGGCAGTGTAAAAACATGTGTTCTATTGTTTCTTCTTGGTTCTTGCACCATCTGCAGAAAGGGTCGTTTTCCATTTTCATTCTATATAGATGTTGTTTTAGTCTTGTATGTTTGGTTGAGATTGTTGTGATACATGTGTCTAGTTTTCTGTATTTGGCTCTGGTCCATGTTTTTTTCTGTATTGTCTTTAATGAGGTAATTTTTTTGTGCTTAGGATTCTTTTTAAATTTGATTCCCATTGTTTATTATTTCTTAATTTAATTTATTTTATAATATAATTTGGATCTTGTGGTATGAACATGGGATTATTTATTTCATGGGCTTTCTTTGCAGCTAGATCTACAATTTCGTTTCCTTTTATGTTTTTATGTGGAATCCACTGCATCATAATGTTCTGTTTTTGTGTTGAGAGAAAGTGTATATGTTTTTGTATTTCATATGTGATCTGTTTATAGTTTAGTGGTTTGGGGTTTTGTATTAATTGTAGCGATGTTTGTGAATCTGTTAGTATTATTGAATTGGTCAATTTGTTATTTATTACATATTTCAGTCCTTGCTTTATGGCAAATAATTCTGCATGAGTGATTTCTGTTTTAGGAGGCAATTTCCAGATAGTTGCTATATTTTTGTTTTGGATAGAGATTACTGCTGAGGTGGATTCTGGGTCTCTTACCTTCGAGCCATCGGTGAAAATTCTGTTAAAATGTTTATACTTTGTATTCATTAACTCCTGAAATTGTTTTTGAATCATTATTTGAGGAGTGTTTTTTGTTGTATTATTCATAAAGTTTACTTGTATGTTTTCTGAAATATCATACCATGGGGGTATTGGGGATATGTTTGGTATTACATTTGGACTTATGTGTAGATTTAGGTTTATTTTTGTTTCTGTAGCTCTGTGTACTAGTGATCTTTTATCTCTTAGAGGATTGTATTATCTTATGCATTTCGTTATTTGTTGTTCTAATGGCGTTGTGTTTGGTTTATTTAAGAGTTTCGTTAGCTGAATGCATTCAAGTTCTTTTATTCTGTTTGATAAAGGTGGGATGTTTGTTAATGCTTGAAGAGTTATGATTGGAGTTGTTCTAAATCATCCTGTTGCGAGCCTTAATACTTGGTTTTGTAATGTTTCGAGTTTTCTTAATTCGGTTTCTTTTGCTGCTCCATAAACTCCAATTTTTGGTTTTATATATATTTTATAGAATTTAAATAGAGTTTCTCTATTTGCTCCCCAATTTAGTGAAGTTAGTTTTTTCATTATGTTTATTCTACTTAAAATGTCTACTTTTAAGTTTTCTATATGATTTTTCCATTTTAGTTTGGGGGCATCTAATGTTAAGCCTAAGATTTTATGGCTTTGAGTATATTTGATTTCTATGTTGTCTATCCTTATTATTGGTAGTTGATTTATCTTTTTGTTTGAGAAGCACATTAATTTGCTTTTTCTGAAGTTTATTTTCAGATCCCAGTGATTGGCCCATTCTTTTAACTTCTGTAGTTCTGTTTCTATTTTGTTAGAGGCTTCTAATAAGTTTTTATTACTTGTTAATAGGGTTATGTCGTCTGCATATATTATCTTTTCAGTTTCTTTTGCTAGTTTTAGATCATTTAACATTGTATTGAATAAAACTGGGCTTATTGGTGAACCTTGAGGCACGCCACTTTTTATTATTCCTTTCTCTGAAGTTTGATTTCCAATTTTTATTTGGAAGGTTCTTTTCTCTAACAAATTATATAGCCCTTTTAGAGGTTTTCCTGTGATACCTAGCTTCGACATTTTGATTAGAAGTGCTTCATGGTTGACTGTGTCGAAGGCTTTTTCTAGGTCAATGCATGCTACTATTATATATTTTTTATCTATGAAAGCTTTGTTTATGTGGCTGTCAATTGTATGTAGTGCATCCGAGGTATTTTTATTGGGTCTGAAGCCGGTTAGATCTATGTCTAGCTTGTTGTTGTGTTCTAGCCACCATATTAGTCTTTTGGTTATAATATTTTCAAAAATCTTGCCAATGCACGAAATTCTGCTGATGAATCTGTATGAGTTTGTTTCTGATGGATTGTTACCTGGTTTTAATATGGGGTTTATTAGTGCATTTTTTAGTGATTCGGGATATTCTCCTGTGATCCAGTGAGAGTTGATGTTGGTTAAAATTGACTCTAGAATGTTATTTGGAACATTCTTATAAAGCTCGTACGTCATTTCATCTGGACCATATGCTTTATTGTTTTTGGTATTATTAATTGCTGTTTTCAATTCAAAGAGGGCTATTTCTTTATTTATTTCATTGGTATTCTATAAGTTTTCTTTGCTCCTTTTGTCATAATTTTGTTTTTTTAATCTGATTACCTCTGTTATTTCTTTTGGTTCATATCCTAAAGGTCTTATTTTTCCTTTGATACTTTCTATATTTAGGTCTGATTCTACTGGGAATATAGTACCATAGGAACAATTTATGTATTTGTTTGAAGTTGGTTGCTTACATACTATTTCCCATTCTCCAAGTTTGTCTATTTCTTTTAATGGTGTTAGTTTTGATATATCTTTGATTTCAAATCTGAGGGCTTTGCCTGCTCCTAGTACTCTTACTGAGTTCTCTACTATGTATTTCTGGAATTCTGAATTATTGAGTGCTTTAGTTAATTTATTGGGTTGTTAAAGTTTGTATTTGCAGATCCATCTTTTAAATGAATTAGTACTACGGAATTTTCATTTCCTACCTCCTTATTTGTTGGGTTGTTACTTGTTAGTTGGGGTTCAACCGGTGTTTTCCATCCGGCTTCTTTGTTTTTCGGTTGTTTTGAAATTGGGTTTTCTTTGTTATCACTTTCTAGTTCTTCTCTTGTTCTCTTTGTTTGGTTATCATGATCCATGTAATGGACTAAATCAGGATCTTCTCCTGTATTCAAATTGGGTTCAGAGTCTATGGAGTAAGGGTTAGATTTCACTGTGCTTGATGTTGATGTTCACTCTACAAAAATCCTCTCCCTCACGGAAGTTATTAAAAGCAACATTGATGCGCTGGCTCCCTATGTGACACGAACCGTCAGACACCCCCCTGCTCCATGGATAAATGACGACATCAAGAGAGCCTTTAGCGATAGAAATAATGTCCACCAAGCTCTTAAAAGTGTAGCATATCAAAATCCTATTATGACCAAGGGCGCGTTACGCAAATAAAGTAGTTTATTTTAACCCCTGGTATAAGCCCCATGAGGTGGTAGCGTGGCTAGAGGAGCTTATTTTGGCGTGGGTTTGTTCCAGTATTACCCCCTCCGTCGCACAATAAAACCGTAATACAATGAGATAATAAAAAATAAAGTTAAAACCATCTTTAAGAATTACGTTAAAAATGGCATAAGAACATAGAAAGCAAAGGTAAAAGTAAAATGAACACTCACTTTAAAAATCAATATTAAACTCAGGAAAAGAAATGCTGTACAAAATTAAAGTAAAACTAAACCATAAAACCTAAACAAAGAAAAGCACTCGTAACTATTATTATTGTTATTATGATTATTATATTAAAGCATGATCACATCCAGCTCCTATAAGCAAGTCAAAGATACCTCAGACTTATCTTTATCCTACGTAGCTTCCGGGGGCGTGGAGCCGGTTTCACTCAGAAAGAAAATAAGGAAAAACAAACACCAGGTCTCTGATGCTCGCCGTCGCGAGAGATAACGTCGCGCGTGGCGACTAGCCACACTACAGATTTCCTCCCCCGCCCTGGGTCGAAGCGAACAGCGGAGACCTGGAAGATAAAAGCAGCCTGAGTCTTGACAAACATATAGGAGTGGACACGGAATAAAATGTGATCACAGTTTTATACAATAAAGTCCGTCAAAGCCAAGAATAAAATGAGAGAAATAGCAAAGTAAAACAATTTTAAACAAGCTTAAAAGTGTAAAAGTGAAAGCTACAAATACATAAAAAGAAACAAAAGAAGAACACCTCTGCTCTAGCGTGGCACTAGGCCAAGGGCTCACCAGCAGCAGAGTCCCTAGCACAACTAACAGCATTCCTCAAATCTGCGTGGTGTAAGGGTAGTTATCAATCTATAATGAGGAGCCCGACTCAAACCCCAGCCTCGCGAAGCGAGCTGAAGCCTCTCGTGAAGCGAGAACGGCTTAGGGACGCAAATAAGGGTCCCGTTCACTCCCCTGAACAACTTGATACAGATCCTGGGCCTGTAAAATGGTAGCGGGCAGTGACCCAGGATCCTACGCAGGCTTGATATGTACCTTGAGCGGAGAAAATATAGACAAGTCCTTGTGGCTCAGCCTAACATTTAAAAGAGGACGAATAAAAGAAGAAACTGAACTAAAAACTGCTGAAGGCACTAAAATGTAAAATTAATACATACTAAAATTACGTTACTTTAATAAAATCCGAAATAAGAACAAGAAATTTACGTTAACCTACGTTAAAACGTTAAATGTTAAACTTCAAAGGAAACTGAAGATTAAAAGCAAAGAGGGAAAGCCGAATCCTGAAGGGCTTCGGTCAAAATACGTCTAAAAGTACTTAAAAACATTGAGCACATCATAAAACACACATAAAAAAGACAACGTCCAGCAAATAACCTAGGCAAGTAACGGGAAGTCTGCTCAGTACAACCTTTGTTCTGGTGACGTCTCAGGCTGAAGTAAATCCAGAGGGGGTGACACAAACACAGGTTCAGATAGATCTCTCTTTATTGTTATGGCCGTCCCGTATTTATACACGGACGTCTTGGTGACGTCACTGCCTTCATTTTCATCTTTTCATAAATAAATATAATTAAAATGTGAAAAATACATAAAAATATAGAAAAGTAACCGAGAATGATAAAAAAGTAAACGGGCTAAGACAAATAATTAAAATCATTGAAAAATAAAGCTTCTTAAAAAGTCCTGACGTCATTGACATCGCCGAAAAGCTGAAAAGACGATGTCAGTAACGTAAAACAGGAATAAAAACATTAACAGGGTAAAACAATAAAATCAAAATACAAATACATATAATAAAAAGACAATTTTACAATATAAAAAGGACAAACCCCGTCATGCTCATCTATAAATCGAAAAAAAGAGCTAAAATAAGAACACGTAAAATAAATCTTAATTTAAAAAGGAACAATTAAAATGACGATCAAAATCTTTAAAAACACTAAATAAAATATTACGGAGGCAAACTTTAAAAACCTAAACAATAAAAGACATCAATCATTACTTAAAAGAACGCAATAAAATACAGAAAACGTGATGACTGCAACTTAGAAAATGTGGCTACAAAAAGGGAAACTAAACTAAAAGTGAGCAGGGGTAAAAATAACAGCAAAAAAAAGATGTCCCACGCAGGGGAAACGGAGATTATCTGGACACCCCATCTGGATTCTGCTGCGACTCTCAGAGGAGAGGTTTGAAGAACCTCCACAGTGGCACTAGGCCAAGAACGCACAGATGCTGAGGTCCCTTTTGTTGGTTCTATTTAAGAAACAACAAATAACGAAATGCATAAAATAATACAATCCTCTAAGAGATAAAAGATCACTAGTACACAGAGCTACAGAAACAAAAATAAACCTAAATCTAAACATAAGTCCAAATGTAATACCAAACATATCCCCAATACCCCCATGGTATGATATTTCAGAAAACATACAAGTAAACTTTATGAATAATACAACAAAAAACACTCCTCAAATAATGATTCAAAAACAATTTCAGGAGTTAATGAATACAAAGTATAAACATTTTAACAGAATTTTCACCGATGGCTCGAAGGTAAGAGACCCAGAATCCACCTCAGCAGTAATCTCTATCCAAAACAAAAATATAGCAACTATCTGGAAATTGCCTCCTAAAACAGAAATCACTCATGCAGAATTATTTGCCATAAAGCAAGGACTGAAATATGTAATAAATAACAAATTGACCAATTCAATAATACTAACAGATTCACAAACATCGCTACAATTAATACAAAACCCCAAACCACTAAACTATAAACAGATCACATATGAAATACAAAAACATATACACTTTCTCTCAACACAAAAACAGAACATTATGATGCAGTGGATTCCACATAAAAACATAAAAGGAAACGAAATTGTAGATCTAGCTGCAAAGAAAGCCCATGAAATAAATAATCCCATGTCCATACCACAAGATCCAAATTATATTATAAAATAAATTAAATTAAGAAATAATAAACAATGGGAATCAAATTTAAAAAGAATCCTAAGCACAAAAAAATTACCTCATTAAAGACAATACAGAAAAAAACATGGACCAGAGCCAAATACAGAAAACTAGACACATGTATCACAACAATCTCAACCAAACATACAAGACTAAAACAACATCTATATAGAATGAAAATGGAAAACGACCCTTTCTGCAGATGGTGCAAGAACCAAGAAGAAACAATAGAACACATGTTTTTACACTGCCCAAGATTTAACTCCCACAGAAAAAAAAACTAAAAGATGCTTTAAGACGAGTAAACATAAATTATATTGATATAAACCTTCTGATTACAGGTGCAGATCAACCATCTACAATAAAGTACTACATATTAAGACATACAAAGATTTTCCTACAAACAACGAAATTATCTGACATAATTTAAGAAACAAGAAGCCTAGAAAAGAAGATCCAGGGGATATAGACAACAATAGTCTAAAACCCTATACCAAGAAAGAAGAAGAAGAACTTCCGTGAGGATATTTACTTGGATGTTTACAATATCTGTTCATGAAATATCTGATAGAGTCATTTCTTTAGACAAGATAAGCTCGCAGAAAGATTGAGGATCGTAGTGTTTGAAATCGCGAAAAGTTTTTCTTACTGGTGGTCTCTTTGTTTTCTTTATATTTAACGTCATCGTGATGAGTTCATGGTCAGCAACATGGCACGGGATGACATCGAAGTGGATAATGAGGTCTGATCTGCTTGTTATTATTAAATCTAATAGAGAAGAGGTGTTTTCTGTAATTCGTGTAGGTTTATCTATCATTTGTTCTAATTTATTTTTCTTTATCATCTTAGCTAACTTGGCATTAGATTTTGTTAAATCATCATTTAGGTCACCTAAGATGAAAAGCGGTTTCTTTGTTAAAGACATTTCTCTAAAACACTTTTCATTGTATTCAAAAGATTCCGAGGTAGCATGGGGGTACCTATAGACAGCGTCAGTAATAAAGGAAAGAAGCATGTTGCTTTGTTCGGTAACCCAGACATCTTCTACGGCAGTATTGTTAACTGCTGTAGTAGATATCCTGTTTGACTTCAGGTTATCCCGTAGATATATACATACTCCTCCTCCTCGCCCTGCATCACATCTATAAACTTTAAAATTTGGAATATTGGTGAAATTACTAACCATTTTCTTGTGGAGCCATGTTTCACTTATGCGTAATAGGTCTATGATTCTCTCCTCAACTAGCATTTTAATTTCTTCAAAATGTCCGAGACTGAGCATTTATATGCTCTAGTTTTATGACATTATGCGATCTAGTCACTGGTAACGCTGACGGCGTTGCCTTGTCAAACATTCTGATCGCGCTTGTACTTGTTTTTCTTTAAGAACACTTTAACATTGTTGGGAAACGCATCAGTCTATAAATAGCTCGGGCTGTATATCCTTTCCCCTTACTGACACCGTGAAGCTGGTGTAGTAGCCATATGTCATCACTGTCTTATGGGCCTTTGCACCTGAAATGTTTTGATACCTTTCTGATAAGTGTTGTTCATGTCCTCTTCGTTTGTGTATGGGTGACAATTTGTGATGTAAAGGTAGACTGTGTTTGGATGATCTGCTCCCTTTAACGGCTTTGGTGTTAGGTGTTCTCGGTCTTTTTTGTCTTTTCTAATCTTTGGTGTAACCGTCTTCATCAACATCTTGTGTGAACTTTGCTCGTTCTGCATAGTTGATGGTGGCACTGCTGGATTAGGGGGGCAGTGGGTAGGGCGGTAGCCCCTTGTACCTGCTGCTGAGCTGTTTCCTCCTGGTGGCGGTTGGGGTTGAGTTGGTCGCTTTGCTTGTTATTCCTGTTGTTCTGTTTCTTTCTCTCTCTCTCTCTCTCTCTCTCTCTTGACGACATCAAGAGAGCCTTTAGCGATAGACATAATGTCCACCAAGCTCTTAAAAGTGTAGCATATCAAAATCCTATTATGACCAAGGGCGCGTTACGCAAATAAAGTAGTTTACTTTAACCCCTGGTATAAGCCCCATGAGGTGGTAGCGTGGCTAGAGGAGCTAATTTCGGCGTGGGTTTGTTCCAGTATTACCCCCTCCGTCGCACAATAAAACCGTAATACAATGAGATAATAAAAACTAAAGTTAAAACCATCTTTAAGAATTACGTTAAAAATGGCCTAAGAACATAGAAAGCAAAGGTAAAAGTAAAATGATCACTCACTTTAAAAATCAATATTAAACCCAGGAAAAGAAATGCTGTACAAAATTAAAGTAAAACTAAACCATAAAACCTAAACAAAGAAAAGCACTCGTAACTATTATTATTGTTATTATGATTATTATATAAAAGCATGATCACATCCAGCTCCTATAAGCGAGTCAAAGATACCTCAGACTTATTTTTATCCTACGTAGCTTCCGGGGACGTCGAGCCGGTTTCACTCAAAAAGAAAATAAGGAAAAACAAACACCAGGTCTCTGCTGCGGTCTCTGCCGAACTGTTTATTTTTCGTGGCCATTGGGGGGTGAGGGGTGACGGTGACGTCACTTTATACAAATTTACAAATAAGAGAACAAATATAAACCTGCCCGTATTGATAAATAATTGGTAATTTAGGTAAAATGAGAAACTTGTAAAACAATTACAATAGTGAACATGAGTAAAATAATAGATAAAAATAATGTTTGTAAAAATGGTCACTCTGATCACTTAAACATTTAAATGATTTATACAGAATGGACTAAAAACAAGGGAACTAACAGATAATTAAAACTAGGGCTGCCGGCAAAGAATTGCATTTAAAAAAGTAAAAAGTAAGCTAATTAAAATGAAACAAAAACCAAAGAAAATGTACAAAACATAGGCTGATCAAAACAATCAAAAACACGAAAACCAAGGATAAAAATACTAAAAATACGAGTTAAAGAGGGTGGAAGAATGCCGTGACGGGGAAGTGCAGTTTGCCCGACCAGGGTGGTGGTTTGGTTTGCGAAGTTCTAGCTTCGCCCGGGCCTTCTAGATATGGCCCGGCCTGTGTCAGCTTTTTACGGCTGTCTCATTGAGTTGTCTGACACTCGGTGCTTACCGTGGCGGCGGGATTGCCAGCAAGCGCTCCTGCCGCCATGGTGTAAGCATTTCGCATAGCCTCTTTACCAGCACGGCGGCTGTTGTGGGCGGTCCATGTCTCAGGAATTGTGTATGGTCACAATTTTCTAGGTAGTGGACTAGTGTGGCGTTCGGCTCGCCGCAGTGCTTGCAGCACCATTCATCGCGTTCGATTGTTGGGATAATCTGCCATGCACAGTGGTAACCTAGGCGCATTCTGTGAAGAATGACTTCGGTACCTCTGTTGCTTACTTCAGAGAGTGCCAGTGGTTCATAGCCTGTGGCGTCTGAGTACCAGCTGGCCGAGGGGGAGGTTCTCGTTTCCTCACTGTGGAGCTGCCGTAGGAAGGTACGACCGACCAAGGCACACTTCTCCATAAGTAATTTTCGGCTCGGTTTTATCGTCATGGGATTTGGGTCCCTCTGATGCCTATGTGGTTTGGGACCCAGTTGATGATAATTCTTCTACCCTGAGCAAGAATTCTTTGTGCCATTGTGAGAATCGTGGTCAGTAGGTAGATGTTGTCTGTGGGTGAGCTGTGCTGAAGACAGTCAATGGCTGCCCTGGAGTCTGTGTGTATGACCACATGTCCTTCCCTTAGGGACGCGTGGCCTAGGGATCCCATGATTGCAACTGCCTCTGCCTGTAGTGAGGAGGCGTTGTCTGTTACCCTCATGGATCGCGTGGCATCCCTAGCTGCAAAGCCGGCGCCTGCAGTGTGGCTCAAGGGATCGACAGATCCATCCGTGTAGTATGTTCTACTACCCGGAGGAGTGATGGCTGCAATGACCCTGTGGGCTTCTGCCTTTAGGCTAGGCATGGGGTATAGGCTCTTTTTCATTGACAGGCTCATTATGTTTAACTCTATCAGGCTCAGTGCCCACGGCGGGGCTTCGGCAAAGTCGGGGGGGGGGGGGGAGTCCATGCCCTTAGCAAGAAGCTGTTCTTTGAGCTGATGGCGTATCAACACCCTGGCTGTATGAGACAGCCAGGAGTTGTTTGCAATGAGCTCGTTGTCTTGTTCGAGGCATCTGACTAATTTTTGTCTTAGGCTTGTGTTCCTGGGAGCCTGGATGACCTTTGACAGGAATTGTGTTGCCGTTAGATCGATTCGTGAGTCCAGGGGGAGAAGGTTTGCCTCCATCAGGAGGTTGAGGACCTTCGTCCACCTCGGGGCACCCAGAATGATCCTGGCAGCTTCATTTTGGACTGTTTCTAATTTGTCTGTGTGCTTTTTCTTTGCAGCAATTAGAGCGACTGAGGCATAGTCCACAATGGGCCGGACAGCATGTACATAGAATGATCTTAGTACTTTGTGTCTGGCCCCTATGTGTCTCCCAGTCATTGCTCTCATGACGGACAGTCTTGCTTTGGTTCGGTCAACCAGGTACTGGACCTCCTTATGGAAGGAGAGGGTCCGGTCTATCCTTACCCCAAGGTATAGGTAGTCCTTGACCCATTCTAATTCCACTCCCTGGATTTTCAGTCTTGTGCCTCGAACTCTCTGTCTCAGAGCCATAGCTTTGGATTTGGCAGCAGAGATCTTTAGTCCTGTCCTACAACACTCCTCTGACACGAGGTCCAGACAACGCTGGGCTTTATTCTGGCTGCGTGGTCCAGTGGAGGTGATAGCGAGATCGTCTGCATACGAGATGATCTGGCACCCCACTGGGAGGTTTATGTTGAGGATGCAGGACATTAAAGTGTTGAATAGGGCTGGACTGAGAACCCCACCCTGTGGCGTTCCATTTTCGAGCGGCATGTGCTGCGATAGGTGACCCTGGAATTTGACATTGGCAGTCCTGTTCCTGAAGTAGTCACCTATCCAAGCCAAGAGCTTTCCTCTGATTCCCTTCTGGATCAGGCTTTCCTGAATGGCAAGCGGACTTGCCAGTTCAAAAGCCTTCCCCTTGTGAACCCGTGAAGGTGTTCGTGCGGGGGTCCCGTTTTCCATTGAAGCCGGTTTAGTACCATCCTCTCAGCCGTCTTGGCCAGGCAGCTGAGCAGAGAGATGGGGCGGTACTTCCCCGGCTCCTTTGGTTTTGGGACGGGAACTATGGTAGCCCTCTTCCAACTCTGGGGTAGAGTGGAAGTTACCCAGGACTTGTTGATGAGTTGCAAGAGTGCACACTCACCTGCTAGTCCTAGGTGGGAGATAATGGGGTACGAGATCCCATCAGAGCCCGGGGCTGTGTTGGAACTGGTTTTATAGGCTTTCCTTAGTTCCCTCAGAGAAAAGATAACGTCTGAGTAATCGGGTTCGGCTGCCCTTTCTCTGATCTGAGCGTGTCTGTCTGGCTGTAGACGCTCTTGTCTTGCCCTCAGCTCGGCTGGCAGACTGTTGCTGCTCGTTCTCGCAGAGAACTCGTGCGCCAGTCTGTTAGCCTCTGCTTGGGGGTCGTGATGGGTGCACCTCGGGGCTGAGCGGCTGGTAGCTCGCTTGACCCGTTGCCACAGCTCTGAAAGGGTGGTTTGGTGGTCGAAGGACTCACACCATTCCAGCCACTTTTCCTGCCTGACTCTGTTGGCAGTTTCCTTGGCATCCGTGACAGCTTCCCTTAGGAGGGATAAGTTGTCAGGGGTTCTTTGCCTTCGGAATAGTTTTCGGCACATGTTCACCCTGTGGTTGACCTCCCTGATCTCGTCATTGAAGTACCAGGCGTCTTTGTGACTTCTGGACCCAGGCCAAGTTTTGGGTATGGTCTGTGAGGCTGCTTCATTAATGGCGTTTAGCAGGCTAGCTTCGAGCACTTCCACATTTTCGCTTTGTGGGGGATCGTTGCATCTCAGACAGAGGGCCAAGGCGTTTTGAAACGCCTGCCAGTTGGCCTTGTCTGTTTTCCATCTTGGATTCGGTCTTAGGATTTCGGCTGGGCCAGCATCCATGAGGGTAGTTATAGTGCCGTAATGGTCACTTGTGACGGTCTCATTGACACAGCAGCCAATCCTCCCCACCAGAGTCGCAGTGGCCAGGGTGAGGTCTAGGACCCCTCCTCTGACGTGCGTTGGCTCTTGGGTGTTGAGGAGAGCGATCTCAGGGAATGTCTCTAGCACGTCGGCTATGTGATAGCCGGCCGCATCCGGTGCCCGGCAGGGAGCCAGGATGGGGTGGTGTGCATTGAAGTCTCTCGCTATGATCACTCGGTCGTGTGCAGCAGAAGCACAAACCTTGCTGATGTCTAAGCTTCTACAGCGTGGCCGGCTGTACACATTGTACAGTTTGAGGGGCCCCCCGGCCAGGTGAACCTCGACGGCAAGGGATTCAACATCGTCTCCACAGTGCGATACATCGGCTATTGCGGAGCAGGGGATTGTTGCTCTCACAAGGGTGATCAAGCCTCTCTTGCCAGGTGTTCGTGGCAGTGTGAAGGCATGGTACACTGAGATGCGAACAGTGTCCACTGTTAATGTCTCCTGTAGCATGACAATGTCAATGTTCCTTGATCGCACTACTGCTTGGACAAAAGCGTTCTTTGCAGAGAAGCTATTGATGTTCCACTGTAGGATGCTTCGATGGTGTGTCATGATGTTACTCAGTGATAGTTACATCAGAGACATCGTCGGAGTCTGATAACTCCATTGCGAGGTCCTCGCTGGTTGAGGGCTCCTCGTCTGTTGTCAGGCTATCCTTGGGTCCACTGGGGGGTGGAGAGCCTTTGGTAGCTCTGACTTTGGTTGGTTCGGCTTTTCTCTCAGGCTTTTTCTTGGCTGGCTTTGCTGGCCTTGCCTGGGTAAGGTCAGCGTGATCTGGCTCTGGCTGCACAGATTCAGCCTGTTTTGGCTCTGCCTGTGAAGGCATGGCCTGGTTTGGAGTGGGGAGGGGAGTCTCGTCCTGGGGAGAGGGTGAGGCTGGTTTTGCTCTAGCCAGCTTTCTTCCCTTCAGGGCTGCGACAGTCTGGGTCATTGCCGTCATGGCGACCGAAACTGCCTTCTCGGCCTCCTCACTCGACCTCCCCAGGGCTGTTGCTACTGCTGTGACAACAGCAGTTAACAGGAGAGTCATATCGTCCTCGTCAAAGAGGAGATGATCATCTGTTGGGGAGGTTTTTGTGGTGCTCTTAGAAACTTTTTTCTTTAGTTTCTTTTTCTGCACCTTTGGCATTGTCGGAAACTCCTTTTTGTTGGAGACATCCGGTGTCGGCTGGGGGGCGGCTTCCTTCCTCTTAGGAGGTCGGGAGACCTTTTCGCTTTTGTTCCTTCCCCAGACATGGGTGCCCGGTGGGGCAGGAACAAAGTCTGATCGGTTTTGAGCAACCTCTTGTCGCCTGAGGGCCGCCTTTTTCCTGACAGAGCAAGTCAGGCTCCAGGCATGATGCTTCTTGGCACAGTTAGGACATTTGGCTGTTGTGTCCCTCTTTTCCTCTTTGTATGCCTTGAGGCATACCTCTGTGTTGTGTGCCTTGCTACAGACACCACATTTAGGCTTGGCTGTACAGTTAGCCTGGTGGTGACCGTATTTCTGGCACTTGAAACACCGAAGTGGTTCTGGCACATACGTTCGAAGGTTGTAAGTGCCCCAGTTACCCAGATCAAGGGTAGTGGTTGGGGCACCTTTCATGGTCACCAGGACTTGCCTGGTTGGGGTCTTCCCCTTCGACATTCGGGAAGCCTGCACGACCTGTGGGTGTGAAGCGATCAGCTCCACATCGTACGAGACTGAGAAGCCAAGTAGCACCATCTTGGTTCTCTTTTCCTCGGGACTTAGTGGGGAAAGACTCACTTTCCTCCCATCAGTTAGGTCCTTCGTTTCCCGGAGGAAATTCAAGGTAGCTTGATCTTTGGGTATTATGATCATGCCCTGATCTCGGGCGACCCGGATCGACAACCGGATTTTCCGTTGCAACTCCAATGCCCTGACCAATTGGTAGGCATTGTCAAAGCCTTCGGGTTTAGCTGGCACTTTGAACTGGGCGAAGCGTTTAGGGGGTCCCGACTCTTCATCAGAGTCGGTATCCGGCCTCGGACGCTTCGGCCCGCCCTTTCGGCTTTCGGGCTTGTTTGTGGAGGCAGGAGCTGATGCGGCTGGTTCAGCCTGCTCTCCCCTCTCAATCGGGGAGGCCGTCTGTGAACTCAGGGGCCTCCCTGGCTTAGCTGCTGGCCTGGAGAGGCCAGCTCGCGAGTCAAGATCTTTGACTATTCGGTGGACAGACCCATTGGCTTCAATCTTGTCCACCTTAGCAGCAGGGGTGACAGTGTCATCCTGTGCATGGGGCTTTCTTTTGCCACCGGAAGGCACATATGCCTTCATGGTGACTACCGTGGTCTGGGCCTTGCGCAGTTTTGTCAACATTTTTGTCAGTCTGAGGGGGGTGTTTGATTATTTTTTCCATGAATTGGTAAGTGCTTCATCCTCTCACGCCCCCACCCACCACGGAGTCCAACAAGGGGAAGCTGAGTGTCAGAACCAGTGTCTAACAGCAACAGGAGTAATGAGAGGATATACGCAGCCAATAGCCATTGTGACGGCACTCACGTACCATTGTGAGTGCCAATGGCGGCATGACTGCTTGACCCTAGCCTCCCGGGGGAGACCAGCCGATTGACCGTGACCGGGCCGGGATCAGGCCGCCTGTCTTGCTGGAATAGAGGACAAAGAGGCGTGTTGCTAGCCACAGGGCGTACTCGTTCACGGCATCGCTCAACCTCCAGGACTCCCGTCTCCACAGCGCACAAGGCTGCCACGCACGGCAAACGCGTGGGTAGGTGTAAACCCCTGGGGAGAGACCAGAGGGGATGCCCTTCCACCTACGAGACATCATTGTTTGGAGCCCTTTTGCTCAGCCCTCTGAGGCAGCCACCCAAAGGTTGCTTCACCGCAGTGAGGGAAGAGGAGTCTTGCACTTTTACCAGGCAGTTCCTTTCATCCCTCTGAAGCTTCCACCCAAAGGTTGTTTCACCTCAGTGAGGAAGGAAAGGACCTGTGTCTTTTCAAAGTAGTTCCCCCTTCTCTCTAAAACAGCCACCCAAAGGCTGTTTCACCTCAGTGAGGGAAGGGAGGTTTTGCGTTCTTGTCAGGCACTTCCTTTCGTTCCCCTGAAGCAACCACCCAAAGGTTGTTTCACCTCAGTGGGGAAAGAAAAGAACCTGTGTCTTTTCAAAGGGATTCCTCCTTCCCTCTGAGACAGTCATCGAAAGGCTGCCTCACCTCAGTGAGGGAAGGGAGATTTTGCACTTTTGCCAGCTGGTTCCTTTCATCCCTCAGAAGCAACCACCCAAAGGTTGTTTCACCTCAGTGAGGAAGGAAAGGACCTGTGTCTTTTCAAAGTAGTTAACCCTTCCCTTTAAAACAGCCACCCAAAGGCTGTTTCACCTCAGTGAGGGAAGGAAGGTTTTGCGTTCTTGCCAGGCAGTTCCTTACATTCCTCTGAAGCAACCACCCAAAGGTTGTTTCACCTCAGTGAGGAAGGAAAGGACCTGTGTCTTTTCAAAATGTTTCCCCCTTCCCTCTGAAGCAGCCATCCAAAGGCTGTTTCACCTCAGTGAGGGAAGGGGGTTTTGTCCTTTTGCCAGCTGGTACCTTTCATCCCTCTGAAGCAACCATCCAAAGGTTGTTTCACCTCAGTGAGGGGGGGGGGCGGTACTCGGAAACCATTCCGGACGTCTAGACGGGAGCGGTCGCCTGTGTGACGGGCAGGGCCACAAACCGACCGAGAAGCGGGGCGGCACGGGGAATGGTTACCCCGGCGGCCCCCGGCCGGCTGCGTGGCGCGAGCCTGCGACCTTTGCCGTGCCCGGGCCGACCAGGGAAGCGCGCAGGGGGAAGATGCTCGCCGTCGCGAGAGATAACGTCGCGCGTGGCGACTAGCCACACTACATATTTCCTCCCCCGCCCTGGGTCGAAGCGAACAGCGGAGACCTGGAAGATAAAAGCAGCCTGAGTCTTGACAAACATATAGGAGTGGACACGGAATAAAATGTGATCACAGTTTTATACAATAAAGTCAGTCAAAGCCAAGAATAAAATGAGAGAAATAGCAAAGTAATACAATTATAAACAAGCTTAAAAGTGTAAAAGTGAAAGCTACAAATACATAAAAAGAAACAAAAGAAGAACACCTCTGCTCCAGCGTGGCACTAGGCCAAGGGCTCACCAGCAGCAGAGTCCCTAGCACAACTAACAGCATTCCTCAAATCTGCGTGGCACTAGGCCAAGAACGCACAGATGCTGAGGTCCCTATTGTTGGTTCTATTCTCCAGTCCCTGGCATCAACGACTTAGAATCGACGCCAGTGTACCAATCGAGTAGCTAACAGCACTCCTCAAATCTGTGTGGCACTAGGCCTAAGGCGCACAGATGTTAAGGTCCCTAGCATGTTTCGTCAACTTCCTCCTTGAGGTCAGCTGTGATGAGTAGATGTCGCTGTACCGATCGAGTAGTTAACAGCACTCCTCAAATCTGTGTGGCACTAGGCCAAGGGCGCACAGATGTTGAGGTCCCTTGCATGTCTCTTCAACTTCCTCCTAGAGGTCAGCTGTGAAGAGTGGATGTCGAGCAAAGGTAGTCAAAAGGGCTATCACAGGATCTTCATTTACGACATCATCAGTTTCGGGCCTGCCATCTTCATCATCAGCATACGACAGCTCTTCTGGTGGGTGGTATGGGCGTAGGTGATTAAAGCTGTTTCAGTAGATAACCTATTTCTGAAACCATGTTGTGTTTTAGATAATAAGTTATTGACCTCCAGGAAATCGTCAGTTGATTTGTTAAAAGAAATCAAAAATTTTGGATAATATAGGGAGTATAGTAATAGGGCGATAATTATTGACGTTGTTTATATCCCCCTACTTGAAAATTGTTGGTACTCTACCATGTTTCCAAAGCGTTGGAAAGACACCAGTGACCAGAGAGGTGTTAATAATGACCGTCAAATAATGTGCAATTGCGGGTAGACAATCTCTGATAAAGCGCAAAGCAATACGGTCTGCTCTTACAGAATTTGTTTGGCGAAGGTGTTTTATTACTAAGATGATTGGTTTTACGTCCACTGGTTGTGGTCTGAAAAAATAGTTGTAATCCTTGCCCGATCTGTGTTTTGTTGCACTTGTTTGCTCGTAAGTTAGTTTACCATTTTTTGAGAAAAAAAAGTAATTAAAATGGTCTGTTCTTTGTATTGGACTTGTGCAATCACTAGTGAGGTGTTTGTTGTGAGGCACTAGTGTTTAAAAATTTTCCATATTTTATCAGAGTTCTTATATTCTGTGAATTTATTTCTGAAGTCATTTCTTTTTGCACATTGAATAAGCAGTTTTACATGTTTCTGTTTTGCTTTGTAATTTATCTGAAAGGCAGCCTCATTTCTGTTACTTTTGTAGTGTGGCTAGTCGCCACGCGCGACGTTGCCTCTCGCGACGGCGAGCATCTTCCCCCTGCGCGCTTCCCTGGTCGGGCAAACTGCACTTTCCCGTCACGGCATTCTTCCACCTGCCGGATTCCACCCTGTTTAACTCGTATTTTAAGTGTTTTTATCCCTGGTTTTCGTGTTTTCGATTATTTTCATCAGCCCATGTTTTGTACATTTTCTTTGGTTTTCGTTTCATATTAATTAGCTTACTTTTTATTTTTTTATATGCAGTTCTTTGCCGACAGCCCTAGTTTTAATTTTATGTTAGTTCCCTTGTTTATAATCCATTCTGTATAAATCAATTAAATGTTTAAGTGATCAGGGTGACCATTTTTACAAACATTATTTTTATCCCTTATTCTATTCATGTTCACTATTGTAATTGTTTTACATATTTCTCATTTAAACTAAATTACCAATTATTTATCAATACGGGCAGGTTTATATTTGTTCTCTTATTTGTAATTTGTATAAAGTGACGTCACCGTCACCCCTCACCCCCCAATGGCCGCGAAAAATAAACAGTTCGGCAGAGACCGCAGCAGAGACCTGGTGTTTGTTTTTCCTAATTTTCTTTCAGAGTGAAACCGGCTCTACGCCCCCGGAAGCTACGAAAGCTAAAGATAAGTCTGAGGTATCTTTGACTCGCTTATAGGAGCTGGATGTGCACTATCTTTTCTCATTCATCTTACTCTCACAAACGCAACCAAAACCCTCCTGCACCTGCAACCATAATCCACCTGAAACTACAACTACAACCTACTTTCTTCAATCACAACCATAACCCTCCTACAGCTACAACAAAAGCACAACAGCCCAACAACAGAAGCAGAATAACCCAACGATTACAACCAGCAGAACAAAATATCTCAACCGAAGCACAACCACCCAACAACAGTTCCCGGGTCAACAACAACAACAACAAAAAAAAAAAAAAAAAAAAAAAACAGCAGACAGCCCTACAAACTGCACCCAATAACGGCCCTAGCCAAAAAAAAAAAAAAGAAAAAAAAAAAAAAGAGCTGGCAGCCAGCAACATAACAACCCAACAACAGCCGAGCCCTAAAAGAAAGAAAGAAACCGCTGCCGGCCTGCACCGCCCCGGCAACAGCATGCACGGAGGGCCGCCGCCGCCTCCCCCTCAGTCGCCCGTCGGCAAGCGCAGCGAACGGACATCCACCATGGCAACTCAAGGACAGGTATACATCTCTAATGGGTTTTAAGTACTTTTGAATGATTGGGGGAGTTATTTGAGTACGTGGGGGGTTGGGGGAAGGGGCGGTTGTGTGGTTGGGTGTGATTTAGGGAAGAGGCATTGTGGTTTATTGGTAATTTTTAATGTTATTTTACGGTAAGTGATGTGCCGGTTATGTCTGAAGGTTTGGTTTCGTTATGTTAATGTATTTTAATGTATATTCGCATGAATGTTCTTATTTAATAGCTTAGAACGAAGGTGGAAATGGTCTTTGGTTTATCGACATTCCGTGTGAAAGGCTTCAGTAAGGATGTCAGTAATAAAGAGAGAATAAAGAGATTGTTTTTGCAATGCAAGTTCAAGGACGTTCATGTGCCTGCGTGTCATGCCGAATTTTCTGTTTTTCTCTCTCTCTTTTGGCGAAAAACTTTTATTTAGATTGTTAGCAACTTCTTTATCTTGAGTTAATGTTTAATTCCCTGTTGACACCTGTTGACTCGTAGAAATTATAAGATAACTTAAAGAATTAAGGAACAAAAGAGAGTTTGTGATAGTTTTTTTGTGTAACATATATTTGTGTAGTTTATTTTTGTTATTTAAGTCATGTTTAATATAACTAGAGAGTTAGTTTTAAATATAGTAGCATTTGTGATGTTGGAAAGCCTTTAGTAAGTGTTATGAATGTTAGGCGTGTCCAGTGACATATCCAGAAAGGCATCCGCACCTGTTGATGCTCTGGTAAAGACCAACAAACCGTTACCACAGATATTTAGAACATTATTTGACACTTCACCACTGTTGTGCTGGACTTGTGGCAGTGGGTAGCACAAAGCCAATATAGTTATAAGATACTTAACACTGTGAAAGACACTTTGTGCATTCTAGATAATTGGCAATTGACTAAGATTTTCCCTTTTGTGCAGGTGATCAAGTGCAAGGCTGCAATTGCATGGGAGAAGCAGAAGCCGCTGAGCATCGAGGAGATCGAGGTCGCTCCTCCGCAGAAGGGAGAAGTCAGGATTAAGGTAAGAGTTTCGATAATTTTGTGAAGTATATTCTCAGACTGGAATTTCAATGCCGTTTACAAGAAGTCCTGGGGATGTGGAGACTAATGCTCAGGTCTGTTGTGGAAGAGGTGTGCTTACGAAAGATAATAAGAGATGGCACAGAGGGAAATAAATTCAGTATTAGTTTACTCTTTCATTTAAGCTGAGCAGGGCCATGTAGGAATAAGGAAAACTAATCCAAGGGTGAGAAATAGATAGGATGAGTTGTATTAAGTGAACTACAATCTCTTACCAAAGTCTGGATTTACACATCAAGCAGTTTTGTTACCCTTTGCTTCATAGCCTGGCAATGGACAACATATCCCCCCCCCCTCCCTGACACTCAGGCGTGATAGCTTCTAGACTTTGGGGTCTAGTCTGGTCATCAAGAACAAGTCTCTGCTTTGTGTTGCTGTGATGTTTGTGATGGAGATTCATTGGCCTTTGACAAAGTGCGGAATGCAAAGGCCATGGAGTTTTATAATATTGTCCTCTTTCAGATGATGACCAACATTTTTATTAGCTAATTATTGAGGCCAGTGAATAGTAACATTTGTAGAGTTAGGGGATTTGGTCTCTGAGTGCATCCTTATTGTAAAGCATAACCTTGAACTGTGATAGTTTGGTAGCCATGATCGGTCATGATTATAGCTAATTTTGCCATTTTTCTATTAATAATATAAAAAAATTATATTTCAATAATGCTATGTTGGAACCATAGATATAGATTATATTCATATCCAAGCTGACCCTGTTATCTGTAGAAGTTGGTTAAATAATTAAATCTTAAAATCAATTTTTTTGGCTTAACCAAGAACCTAACCTAAGAAATTTGGTTAATTTTCCGAATATGACAATCAGGTCTTCCCTTACAATATTTATATCATCAGATTTGTCCTCGTGTGATGAGAACGAATCTGATGATAATCTCCGTCGGATTCTCCAGCCGACAATCTTGATGTGATTTGATAAGTCCCGATAGCAGGGGAGGGCATGAAGTAGATCAGGGAAATTACGGGGTAAAACAGGCTTAAATAAGCAAAATAGAGAACAGAAATGTGCAAAACAAGCACAAAAAAACGCTTAAAATCGGCAAATGAAACTCTATGGACATTGCCGCCAACTTTGAAAGTCTACGGACCGACGCGCCAATTTTCGAAAAACTCTACGGGAACCAAAGCATAAAATCTACGGGATTTCACGTGATCCAGATCCTCTGTGGTAATCGTACAATGCGTCCTAGCCAATAAACCAACCTAACCTAACCCTGTGGAATGTATACACTACGATCTATATATTCCCTAGCCAGGGGGCTCTGCCCCCTGGACCCCCGTAGTATTAAATGCGCCTGGACCCTGTGGAATGTATACACTACGATCTATATATTCCCTAGCCAGGGGGCTCTGCCCCCTGGACCCCCGTAGTATTAAATGCGCCTGGACCCCCGTGGTGATATGTACGCCTAGCCAGGGGGCTACGCCCCCTGGACCCCCTTAGTAGTATATACGCCTAGCCCCAGGGTTAAACCACAAACCTTTATAAAGCGAAAGATCGAACTTTTCTGCGCTTCCGTCTGTCAGAATTGCTTGCTTTCTAATCACTTTTTTCGGCATTTGGGGCAGTTGTTGGGCTCCAATATCAGGCTTTGATTGAGAATAATGTCCATTCGTCCTGTATATCCACCAAAAGACTTTAAAAATGACACGGAGTCGACGCAGCACTTAAAACGAAACATTTCTCACCGGTGTTTTTCACTGAATGGCCGCCGGGACGACCTGTCAAATCTCCCGGTGAACACACGCATGCGCACAAGGTAATTGTTCAGAATAGCGTAAATAACTCCCAAAAGACGTAAAAGAAGTATAATAAAACTAGAATAATGCATTACATACATGAATTCGGGAAAACAGACGCTAGTAATGACAAAATAAGCCTTCTCACAAGCGCGTAGCAATACATGGACTACTTGATGGATCGCAGTAATGAGTTACGCGTCACATTTGTTATGATCCTCGCAAGGTAAACATGGCAGGGGACTTAGAAAATGAAGGGGCCATCTTCTGTCTTCTCTGTCCTGTATCTCCCTTATTTTAGATATCCGAACCTATCACCATAGATGAAAAGTGTCTTACTTTTCGTCAAGGTATCCACTCCACACACTTATTTTACTGTACTTTTTGTGTGACATGCGCGGAAAGTTTTCCAGAAATTTGTAGTAAGTTGAATTGATATGATTATATATTGATATTCACCTTTCATTTCTTATATAAGAAAGTTGTTACGCACCAACTTCACAAAGAGTGCCAGGGATGGACATCACTCTGCTTACTCTATAGTCTAGACCAACTTTGTGTAGAAATCTTTTTTTCTTTTTCTTATTTAATTTAGATAATCAGCAATTTCATGTACATTAACAGCATCTCCGCAAATGCAACTTTTGTCATTTTGCTGAGCCAGTCATCACAAGAAAATAATAATCTTCCATTTTACAGATCCTGGCGACTGGCGTGTGTCACACAGATGCCTACACCCTGGATGGCCACGATCCTGAAGGCATTTTCCCTGTCATCCTTGGCCATGAGGGAGGCGGCATCGTGGAGAGCGTTGGGGAGGGAGTCACGTCCGTCAAGGAAGGTTTGTTACTGGTTGTGCTGTTTGTGGGCTTAAGAGCATTGCTTATATTTTTGAAAAGTTAGTAATTTGTACCCATGAGTTAGTGGTTTATCTCTCTAGGTTTTGTACACTACTACACACTCCCCCCCCCCCCCCCCCCCCCTTAGTTCATGCCTGTTCCTTGGCCTTAGCCTCTACCTCAACTATATTCATGGTTTCCTCGACCTTGTTTGTGCTGAGATGGTGTTTGGAATATGTCTCTTGTTTACAGGTTTACTGTAGCACTCTTGAGGTATTATAATGACACTGTTCATGCATGGAGCAGAATTTCTGTACCTTAATGGCCTGTTTCATAATCAAGATGTTGATTAATCTGTAAAATGAAATTTTAATCACACCTGTTATGATTTTAAAGTATCACTGCCGCCACCAGTTCTTTCTATGGGTAAAACTGGAAACCACTTAACTACTAAGTAACCCTGTGACCCAATGGTTATTAGTGCCTAACTAACCTTGAAGAGCTACAGAGAAAGTTCTTATTTTCCTGTTTTTATTTATATTTTCTTTATATATAGGCATCTAACTTAGAAACAAATTATACACACAAAAAAAAAACAGAATATAAACTTGGAACTACACACTTTATCTCTAAACCTTCCGGTAGTACATGTGACTAGACCCGTCACGGATACCCCACCTCCAGTTGCTAGTCTTTCCTCTATCAACTAGTGATAAGAATACAGAATATTTCACTGTAATCTCTGATACTGGACTCCCTGCCCAAGTACTTCCCCACACAACTTAGAATAGCACTCCCCTTACCAAAGTCGCCAGCAGTAGTCTGTCCACCTTGTTGCGTGACTGTCTGAAGAGATTCTCTCTCTCTTCCTGCTCCCAACGGACAGTGTAACTTCATGTGACTTGGCTGTTGGCCGTAGAAACACGACATACTCCCTGACCTCCTATCCCTCGAATTTCTTCACAGAAAATAACAAGGCAATGGGGGACTGGTGAAGACTGACTATGGGAGTATTTATTTTTTTATGAAGTGAGGTTATAGTTATACAGTTTGTCCCACCATACCTGGGTAGCTGGTTGTGTATAGAGAATGAGATATTTTATGATTTTTGGATTTTTTATTGACTTTATCGTTAGTAAACAGATTATATGGGTTAATATCCAGTATGGGGTACAGTATATTTATCAAATGTCCAATTAATTTGGTGGAGGTATTCTTTAGTTCCCTTTGGTGTGGCTTCCTTGTGATGGTGGTCGTATTTCAACTGTCATGAAGAGGTGGGCTTGTACTCGACATGAGTTTTAATTGTTCACCGCCTGGTCATTATATTGGGGTCATCCTGACGAAGATTGGGTGGAAGGGCTCTTGACGGCTATAGTCGGTTCGGAGGAGTCCATATTCTGGTTTGTGGAACCATCTGTTGCCACACCATTTTGGTATGTAGTTGGCAGCACTGTCAGAGATCGTTCCAGTATACCAGTTCATTGTATTTCCAGTGACGATGAACGTTTTTCTGTCTCCTGCTCTCATTTGTTCCATAAAACCAAAGTTTTGTAGTGGGTCTTAATAATTGGCAGCTATTGTAGAGAGTACCATTTGTTGGGGATTTTGTAGCCACTTGTCTAGGGTTAGGTGTGTTGCAATGGCTGATTCTACCTCTTCATATATTCCAGTTGTATCTTTGTAGATTTCTAAGTAGGGAGTATCGGTAAATGTTAACGTTTCTATAGTTGTTCCTCCACTGACTTTTAGGTCCTTCATGGTGGGAATCATATTGTGCATTGTTACTCCTGCTTTATGAACTTTGAGGTCGAAGTCCTTCATTATTGCGCTGATGTTTTTGTAGCATTGAGTTTCAATGGCAGTTGCATCAGTTGATTTAGTTGTATATAAGTATAGTTGTAACCAGTCAATTGGTAGTAGATACAAGTTTTTTCCACTGAAAGTATCACCACTTGCCGAGTCGAATTGCCTTTATCAGCGCACACAGAAGTCTACGAAGAATGAGTTGTAGTTATACAAGATGCATCTGCATGGGTCGATATGGGAATCTCCTTGAAGGCCGTAATCGTTTCCATTATCTTCACTTCTGGCCCGCTTTTTAGGAGTCACCTCTGACATTTTTCAATATTTGTTTTTTCTTGGCTGTAACTTCGTCACTGTATTTTATGAATAGTCCAAGGTAGTCGTCACTGGTGATCATTCCAGGTGGAGGGTTGAGTGCGTAGTGGTTGTTTCCCTTGTCTGACAGTCCTTTTATAGGTTTTTGGAGGAGGAATGTTTTTGTCCGGGTGTATAGAGAATTTCCATCTCACGGTGGGGCCCAGTAGTCTGTCTTTGTTTGTTGAGACGAAGTAGTCTTATTAACATTTCTGGTTCTTGATGTTTTACAATTAATTTCAAATGCTGCTCCTTCGAATAGAAGTTTGAAGTCATTGATAGATAGGAGATATAGTTGTTTGTTGATGAGGTCATTCACTGTTCTTGGGTTGTGTTGGTTGACAAGGTCGTCTAGTTAGTCGAACGCCTGTATTTTTAGGTTATTTTCTTTGTCAGTCCTCTCTTGTCTTTTACTTGTCATGTATGGACAGTTTATTATCTGCTTGAAGATTTTGTGACCAATACCAAAATACGAAATTCTTTGTAGTCTCTATCTGAGAAGGTATAGAATCCATCTCTTAATATCTTTGACAAGCTGACAAGTTGCTTCCGCTTCGGCTCTGGCTCCAATGTCAAGTCCAAGGAAGGTAATAATTATATTCAGTTGTCTTGATCTGTTTGTTGGGTGACATTTGAAGGTGATGTGCCAGTGGTCATCGTGATCTATAATGGTAAAGTTTGGCGTTCTTCCTCTTGAGTCTCTGGGGTCTTGGTCTTGTGTGGATGATGAATGTGTAGAAGCTTCCTGTTTCCACTTGTTTATCATTCTCATTCTCTCCCAGTCTCCATGCGTCCACTTGGTCTTGTCTGCTGGAAGGCCTTTCAGGAGAGTTGGTAGGTGTTCGCTCTGTATTGCTCTCTCTTCCATTGGTAGATTCCAGTCTATTTCCATTGCTCCCTGGACTGCTTGGTCTACTTCTTTTTGGAGGTGGGGTGGCAGTGGATTTGTCGGAGCTTGAGCTGGTGCTTCCAGTACTTCGAGTTGATGGATTGGTGATTCCCATACGAGTCATTTCCTGTGGAGGAATCTGGACTTGAACTGTGGAATGATATTCTTCTCTTTCCGTTTCTGTTCCTAGGAGGAGTGCTTCTTTCGCTGCTTGTTGATCCACTCCTCTCCCTTCAAGGTTGAATTGTTCTACTTGTTGCTCTCCATCTTGTTCCCACACTATCCACCCTCCTCGGAGAATGATTAGGTTCTGTTCCTTTAGGTTTTTCAGGAGTTCCAGGAATGATGTCCTCGTCGTCTTCGATGATATATTCTTCAGGAAGATTATGTAGTTGTTCGGGAGAGGGTTGAGGGACTTGATTTTCAGCTGGGGTGAGAAGGCTTGGAGAAATTCGTGTTTCGTCTTCAGATTCTGAATCAGAGTATTGCAGGAGTCTATCAGTCTTGTTTGGTGTCCCCTCACGTGAATGGCATATGTCCTCGGCCATATTTTCATACCCGATTTCGTTGTTGGGATCACAAAAAGAGGCACTGGGCATTCTTATTTTCTGGGAGGCACTTAGGACACTGACAGTATATTGTAGGTCTGTCTCCTACGGTACACCAGGGTAGAGTGTGATCTTCGCAGTAGTTCAATCTCTTATATATGGGTATCTCTTCTGTAATGACTATGGGATTTATATAGTTTTCTATGATGGATGACACTTCATTGTGCTCTTCATTGACAATTGTTCACTTAAACAACAAAAACATCTGAGGATGGCAACTTGCCCATGCTGTCATTTAGCAATTTCCTCTGTATTCCAGGTGTGGGGTTGTGTGAATCTTCTATTTCTTGGTGGCTGATGCGAATGCTTCTCCATCCATTGCACTGAGCACATTCATTCTCAGCCGATCATTAACTGCATTCACTATGCAATTGTGGAGGTACAGGACAGAAAAAATTTAATCCAACCAAGTTTATGAAGGAAACCTTTTGGCCATTATGCAAGGGACATTATCATGGCTCCCTAAACTTCTCTAATCTGGAGCTAACCCTCTGAACTCCATAAATTTGTTCATTTCCATTTACTTGGGTTGCTGTTGTTGAAGTGAGTTTGAATCTTGGAGACCGTATGCTTGAGGACGAATATTTAGTTCATCTAATCCCTCATCAGATTCTGGATCAACCCCAAATTTATTTTTGAGGTACCTGCCTTGGGCCATGCCCCTTGGCCTTCAGCTCCTTCCTTGCATTGTGTCTGCATTAACAGCTGATGTAGTCTTCTTATTTCTGTGCTGCATCACAGAATGCAAGGTGTTCAGCATGCTCACTTCCTAGAGAGAAAATCCTCAGAACTGGGCATATTTGTGGAGTCGCAGTTGATCTTGACTACAACCTAAATAGACAACAGGGATGCTGTCAACAGAATGAAAAGAATTGCAAGAAAAAGAACAGTAAAAAGAACAGCAGTGAGAAAGAGATAACAGAAAAAGAACCAGTCAATACCCTAATAGTTTCAAATATTTGAAACTAGGAACAAACCTCGACTGTGTGAGACAATGTAGGGAAATTATGAGCACACTTGTTACTCACTTGTTACTGTGTAATGCTGTCGCACTACACAGTTTGCTCACACGCAATTAAGGCAATAATATAACCAATCAGGCTGTAATGTATCAATGGTGAATGGTATATTGTATCTGGGTTGTATTGTAGCACATGAAAAACTTGAAACTTGAAATTTTAATTGTAACGTATTTTCTGTTTCGCATTTATCAATTGTCGACAACCTGTGTTGGGAAAATTTATTGTATTACTGCTTTTCTTATGCCTCATACATGCATGTTGCTCATGACAACATTTGACAACTTTTCACTGGGCACTCACTGCTTTGTCCTGTCACTCATTTTTATCTATAAATCCATTTTTACCTGTGTAGCAACCAACAATTGTCAAATTTGTAATTCATAGTTAAAAGGCATTTACTTAATGGGGATCTACTGGATGGTTAATTTTGTCTGATATTTTACCCAGGCTGCAACAACTTTACTCCAGATGGGTCCATCTATATGGAAAATGAAACACTTTCACATTATCTGTCTCTTCCATTTGGAGAATTCTATTTTTTCATCCCTGAAAAATAACCAACACTAACCAGTCATGCTGCCACACTTAAAACCACTCCACTATTTCTTGTATATATTGTAGTTAATTATTATGGAGAAGTTACCTTTTTTTCACTTCATAGTACTTGGATCATGTCAGTGTGGTTCTCCATCAAGAATGTATCAAATGCACCTGGAAGGAATGCATTTGATGGAATGGTTAACAAAAGACTTGTATTCCACCAGTTAATATGATAACATTGTTCTCTATTGACACTGACACAAATCCATGAGGCTATTATTGAGTGAGCGAGAATGACCAGCTTCTTTCTTGCTCTTATATAGGAGTTTTATGCTGAACAGAGTAGTTTCACTAGCCTCTCACAATACCTTAAATTTCATGCTTGTTCCTGCCCTATTATAAAATGAGATGTGTAAAAACAAAATGTATAACCAAGGTATGATTATGAATATTATACTAAATATATATTTCAGTATTATTAAAGGATTTACATAATTATTTATTATCATGCCCATAACATGGAAATTGCCTATGACTTGTCTATTAGTTTGCTATGTAATTTTTGAGTCCCTGTAATATAATGGTCTTTTGAACTATTAACCCAAATCCTCCGGGTGGCATGAAGAGATGACAGCACCTTACTGGCCAATTTTCCGGCCGTCATGATAGGTGACGGCACCCTTGCTGCCGGGCGTCATGAGTGATGACGATCTCAATTTCACGTTTTTATTTTTTCTGGACACTCCATTCCCACGAAACTGATGGAGATTGTTCTTGAGTTCCCTTTCCCCCCATGCCCCCATCCTCCCTCCCTGTTCCCCCCAGTCCCCCCCATCCCCACATTTTGCCCCCCCCCCTCTTCCCCCCATCTTGTGCTGGAAATAATACAAATGAGGTACGCTAAAAAGGTGATGGTGACGAGGTGATATATACAAACTTATCTGATGACGCAAATCATTCTCAGCCACACCAAAATTGATTATTTCGCGTTTTACATTTGTTCGCGAATTTTTATAAAAGAAAACATCGAATCTACGGACTTCCCTACTCACCTTTCAATAACGTTTTACATCTCTATTCATTTTTGGAGAATACATGCTAATAAGGTTCTATATTGTTACATAATCATAATCATATAAACGTATAAAGACTATTATGTAAGACAAATACATGAACAATGTTACTAAGTCATTTTTGCTATCTTCACAAACGAAGTCAGCTACGGAGGTGACGGAGATTCGTTCTTGAGGAGATCCCTCATTCCTCCTCCCCCATTACCCCATAACAAGCATTCTTCTGGAAACGAGGTCGTATGCAATTATACAAATGAGGCCGGCTAAAATTCTGACGGTGACGAGGTTTCCTATGACCTTACCTTTTGACTAAGATCACTGTTAGCCAGACCTCTGCTCCTTGAACATGCCTCGTATTATCACAGTTTCTCGCGCTCGTGCTTCTCGCTTTTCTGCAGGCTGACCATCTGGCCGCAGAAGCGATTTACTAGCGCCCACTGCCACGATGGGAGCACACGCCCGTGAAGGCTTCATGTCTTTCACGGACGTGGGTGAGCCTCAGCCATCGACATCCCGCGAACCCGTCGTCGCTCCAGTGCCTGCCGTTCCCCTGCTCGGAGACTCCGACTGGGAGGACGAGGAAGAAGTGGACGAGGATCAGGTAGACGATCCCGACTACTTCGACGACGGGGACGATGCAGATAGTGACTGCACCTATGATGAGTTGGACCGGGAGGAAGTCACTCTTGACTATGTCTCTGCCCACGACACCTCCATTGACTCCGATGAGCCCTTGTCGGAGTACGCCCACCGCCATGCCGCCCGCAATGCCCCTGGGTCCAAGGGTTGGAAAGGTTGGTATAAGGAGGAGAACGTGCCGCGTCGCCACGGCTTTTGCGGTACTCCAGGCCTGAAGGAGGAACTGGGACTTGAGGAGGACTCAACGCCCAGGGAGATCCTGGACTGTTTCTTCCCCCCTGACCTTTGGCAGACATTGGAGACCCAGACGAACTTGTACGCTGAGCAGCACCCGCAACACCAATCGTCGCATATGAAGGCCTGGGAAGATAGCACTGCAGAGGAGCTGCAGAAGTACATAGGTCTTCGTCTTCTAATGGGTGTACAGCCCCGACCTTCTTACAGGCATTATTGGTGTGATAATCCCCTTTTGAACAGCTCTGTTTCCCGTCAGACTATGACGAGGGATCGGTATGACCTGTTGACGGCGAACCTCCACTTCAGTGACAACGAAGATCCAGCAGCAGCAGACGACAGGTTGTGGAAACTGAGGCCTGTAATGGACACGCTGCAAAGGACCTTCAAGGAAGTCTTCACTCCGGAGGAGAATATAGCTGTCGACGAGTCACTGTGGGCTTACAGGGGACGTCATCATGCTGTCCAGTACAACCCGTCCAAAAGAGCCAGGTTTGGCATGAAAGTCTACAAATTATGTTCCAGTGACGGTAAGGCAGCAGGATATACTTCGGCTTTCCGAGTTTACATGGCGCAAGACAGAAGTGACGTCCCCGCAAGCATGAAGGCAGTCGTAGACCTCATGCATGAAGCAGGTCTCTTCGAAAAGGGGAACCAGTTGTACCTTGACAACTGGTACTCCTCGCCCACCCTCTTCCACTACCTACAGTCCCGGAAGACAGAGACCGTCGGCACAGTAAGACTAAATAGGAAGTTCATGCCAAAGGATTTATCTGTGAAGAAGGGCGAAGTCGACATCAGGACCTCGAGGGCAGGGATGTTGGCGATGTCATGGTTCGACAAGAAACAAGTCAACATCCTGTCGACCATCCACAGGGGAGATGAGATGGTCGACCTCCCACCCAATAGAAGAGGGGAGGTCCGAAGAAAACCTCTGAGTATTGTCGACTACAACAAAGGGATGAAAGGAGTGGACATAAGCGACCAGCTTGCTCAGTCATATCCAGCAGCTAGAAAAACGAGTAAGTGGTATGTGAAATTGTTTTACAACCTGCTGGATATGGCTATCATAAATGCGCATGCAGTGCATAAGTGGTTAGGCGGAAAAATGACACAACTGGAATTCCGCCTCCAGCTTATAGCTGAGTTGCTGCAGCGGCCGACGGGGTTGATGGTGAGGAGGCGAAGGAGCGTGACACCTCAGCGAGCGGCAACACCATCGCGATCTCCCCGGTCACCTTCCCAGCCCCGCTCCAACAATATGACCCACACTATCGAAGAAAATGATGGTGGGAAGTATCGCCGCTGCAAATACTACCGACAGACGAAAGGAAAAAGGACCATGTCTCGCTTCGTCTGTCGGCTATGCGATGTCGCATTATGTCCCCCTTGTTTTACCCTTTACCATACAAATTGATATGAAAAATAAAAATCTGATGTAAAAATTTGTTTGTCAACCAAACCTCGCATCCTCATCAATGAACATGATATAAAACCATAATACAAAAGCTGTGCCCCTATAATATCTGATATGGACAGTATGGAGAAAGGATAATATAATAAAAGAGTAAAAAAGATGAGAAATTCAATACATTTTCCAATATAAGGTCGCAAAAAGCGATTTTACACATACAGTTTTCATCAATCTTAGTAAAACCAAGAAGCATTGGAGTAATCCCGCGCTATGTGTGCGTAGCGCGTACCCCACCCCGCGGGATAAATCCCCGGAATATGAGTTTAGGCCTACGCGGTAGCCTCCCGGAAATGCCCGTAGAGCCAGGGATCGCCGACCCGGAGGATTTGGGTTAATATGGAAACCAGGAAGTTTATGAGCAATCTCCTCAGGTAGGACTGATACATCTGATGCAGTATCAAGCTGCATCATTGCTAGTGTATCATTTAGACGTTTCTTTATCATTCTTCTCCTGTTTGCAAGATAGAGGTTCATGTTGGTCATGAATGGTTAGATCATATTCGTTTAGATTGGGGAAAAAAATTCTGATTTCCAATGTCAAGGCAAAGAAAACCACTCCAGTTTTGAGCCAGTTTGACAGCATATTCGCAGAGGAAACTGCTACAGTGAAAAATGCAAAGGTTACACTAACACCAAAACCTGATGCAAAGCCCAAATTCTTGGCCCCAAGAGATTCTATATTCTCTGAGAGCAGCAGTGGATCAGATCAGGAGGCAGGAAGCAGAAGGTTTATGGAAAAAAGTAACATTTAGATTGGGGTACACTATTGGTACCAAAAAAAGTGGGTCTATTAGATTATGTGGGGATTACAAACCAACATGTAGCTTAGCATCCTTTTGGTTATTATAAACACCTGAAATAACTATATACATTTAAAGGGGTTACTTACTTATACAAGTGAATTTCCTCGTCACTTGAGTCCAAATTCTCCCTTTGGAGAATACAAAGTGTTGCAGATCCTTGTTTCATCTATTTCGTATGGTCACACAAAATTCAGTATGACTTAACTGGAATTATGAAAATCTACCAAAGATAAATCCTCATGAACGTCCACGTTTGATGACAGTTAGTATTGAGCTACAGCGCAAGTGCCACACCAGCGCCCTGGCCTCTCCTGATTGAGTTGACCAACACAGAGCACAGTGGTGCCCTTCTTTACAAGACCTGTAGATTATCACCCTTATGTTCCCGAGACAGTGTCTATAGTGCCTTGTAAAACACTAAAGGCTTATTCCCTTCATAGGATAAACACCACACTCTGTAGCTTCAATGGAATGTGGAGTTCCCCTGAACTATCAGTGATAATATATATAACCAAGGTGTGGTTAACCTAATAAAAGTCTATACCTAGACATTTTCAAACATAATTGCTTCCTACCATGATGTTTATGGTACATTATGTACTGGGTTTGTTATATGGGACTATCAAATGTTTTTGTCCCAGGGGAATTATCCCTCCGATCTGTAGTATGTTTCATTGGGATGTCAAAGGGTGACATCTGTATCTTCTCATATTTTGGATTTAGTTTTTAAAGATTCTCTCTCTCTCTCTCTCTCTCTCTCTCTCTCTCTCTCTCTCTCTCTCTCTCTCTCTCTCTCTCTCTCTCTCTCTCTCTCTCTCTCTCTCTCTCTCTCTCTCTCTCCCCCCCCCCCTCCTTCTCTTACTTTCTCTTTCTCTCTCAAGAAATTTAATCCAAAACTGAATTTTATCTCATGCTTCCCTATCAGGTGACCATGTGATCCCCCTGTACATCCCCCAGTGCTACGACTGCAAGTTCTGCAATTCTCCCAAGACCAACCTTTGCAGCAAAATCAGGGCAACGCAGGGCAAGGGTGTCATGCCTGATGGAACATCACGTTTCACTGCCCGTGGTCAGAAGATCTTCCACTTCATGGGGTGCTCCAGCTTCTCTGAGTACACTGTGGTGTCAGAAATGTCTGTTGCCAAGGTAAGAGCAGGTTCTTGTTGCCTTCCCGGTGTTGGTGGTGCATGTTCAATGATTTGTTGTTTTTTGCTGTGGATGTTGTCTGAAGAACAAGCAGCGGATAGCTAGATAAACCATTTATTCATTGTATGTTTATAGAAATAAAATAGATAATAAACTGACATTTCCTTACAGGTCAATGAGAAAGCTCCCCTAGATAAAGTCTGCCTTCTGGGCTGTGGCATTAGCACTGGGTATGGTGCTGCGCTCAACACTGCCAATGTGAGTATTAATGTTAATGGTGTTATGATACATGTGTACATATTTAAGACTATTGTTTTAAGAGATGTTTGAAAATAATGTTTATACTTCATATTTCCAAATTGTAGAGGCTTTTATTTGGTTGTAATTACAGCAGTGTTAGAAATTTTGAACAAATTGTCCAGGTAAAAAGAAAAAAAAAAATGCTATGGATGATGAGTATTCTCAGTATTGGAAACTTACTAGATGGAGAGTTGTTGTTGTTGGCAGAGTTACCATCCCATGCAGGACTTTTGCAAATGATTGTGAAAGTAACATTAAATGTAAATGATGATAATAGCAGCCATAGTTTTGAAGTATTGCTAGATAGGTTAATGGAATTAATTGTTTATATTGTTTGTATTTCAGTAACTTTTGCAGTTCACAGGGGTCATTCATAAATATCAGTGGTGATGCAATGCACAGTAATGGTAATCAAACTGGTAATAGAGATAACTGTGAAGAATATAACCCATAGAAATTGTGTTTTGATATGGCTAGTCACTTCAGAGCATTTGCATCATTTTAAGGACTTTGCTCTATTTTTACTAGCTTTGATGGCAGCCCGAGTTCAAATTATGCTAACACAGAGAGGTAACTATGAGCATGTTAGGGTCATAGTTTGAGCAACAGAAACCCACCATCTTACAAGGTAGAAAAATGTGAATACACCACAGCCAGTGAAGAAAAAAAGAGCAGTTGTAGGTAAAGACTAAGAGAAGTGGTAAAAGCATATGTTAGGAAATTTATCCTTGAATATTGCTTCAAGATTTACTTCAGTTTAGAGAACAAATGGTGTATTGGTGTCTTTCTTTGAGTGTCTGATATTTGATGCTTCGTGTTTATCAAAGAGAAATAAAAGTATTGACTTCATGCATGTTCAACTTATGCAGGTTGAAGATGGCAGCAATGTTGCAGTCTTTGGACTTGGTGCTGTGGGTCTGGCTGTGGCAATGGGTTGCAAGGAGCGTGGTGCTAAGAAAATCATTGGTGTCGACATCAACGAAGACAAGTTTGAGATAGGTTAGTAGGAATGAGGAAATCTATGTGCATATTAGCAGGTAGTAAATGAAGTTGTATTTTGAAAGAACCCGGTTTTTTAAATTAGAAATCAGGATATGAAATTGTATAATATAAAGGAATAAGAACTTTATTCATGTTAGAATTGAAGAAGTGAAATGTTATTTTGTAGGGAATTTTTTTTGAAGGTTAAGAATGGTTCTTGATTTGATTTTATTGTTTCACAGCCAAGCAGTTTGGATGCAATGAATTCTTGAATCCACTGAAGGTAGATGACACAGTAGCATCCCTCGTGGAGATGACTGACGGAGGCTGTGACTACACTTTTGAGTGTATCGGCAATGTCAAGACAATGCGCCAGGCACTAGAGGCATGCCACAAGGGCTGGGGACAGAGCGTCATTATTGGCGTGGCTGCAGCTGGCCAAGAAATTTCAACACGACCATTCCAGCTAGTCACTGGGAGAGTGTGGAAGGGCTCAGCCTTCGGAGGTGAGTGTTACTCGAGGTACATATAACCAGGTAGCTCCACTTCCATATAGCTTATGGAACCAAAAAATGAAATGGATTTATTCCCAAGAGTATTCTGACTGCTGTTAATGGTAAAGAATTTATCTAAATAAGAGGGGAATTTTTGTTTTTACTTCTGTTAAGTATAACAATAGTGAGAAAGTTAAACAAATAATTATATCGGTCATTGGCTAAACCTGATTAACTTTTTTTTAACCCCAACAATTTGTAAAAAAAAAAAATAAATAAATAAAAAATTGTTATTTCGGTTCATCATTTTGAAAATGGCTTGGTAATAACAATAGTAAAAAAAAAAAAAAAAAAAAAAATAATAATAATAATAATAATAATATTTACAATTGATAAAGGGATGAGGTTGTTGTCAACTAGGATTTTCATAAAGATGGAGTGGGTCTACCTGTGTAAAGATACTGCGGTCAAACTCTAAGGTATCTTAGAAATTGTTACTTTCGAAAAACTTGATATTGCATTCAATATTCTCAATGAATATTTAAAGATTATGCCACACTTTTTTCATTAAAAAAAAATATATATATATAATTTAGCAAATGAGTTGAACAGGTCTGCCTAAATTTTTTTCCCATTTCCAATACAATTTTCCCCCCTCAGGCTGGAAGTCTCGTGACAGCGTGCCAAAGCTGGTTGACAGTTACATGAACGGCAAGGTCATGGTGGACGAGTTCGTAACTTTCACCAAGCCCCTGGCGGAGATCAACGAAGCCTTTGACCTGATGCACCAAGGAAAGGCCCTCAGGACAGTAGTTAACATGTAAAGGCCCTTAGGACAGTAGTCAACTTATAAAGGAATCCATTTAAGATTAAAAGCATATTTTTCTTTATATCTTGTACAAGTATTCAGTTGCTAAAAATATTGTATTAGATGTGGCCATAATTTTGTTATCAATGGAGCATCATGAAGTTGGTATTATAACTGTCTGTTTTTCGTGTACTTGCACTGTGCTCAAATATGATATTTAAAAGTGTCTGATTTCATTAAGTCAACTGCATATTCAGGTTCTAAATCAAACGGCATTATACTAAGGCATGTAATGTCAAATAATGTAAGCCAAAAAGTTTTATATTGAACTTTATACTAGTGGAATAAATACACAGTTTACATAGTTTTTCATTCCCATTGAGAACAGGCACCCTTTACCTCATACTCAAAGGTAACATCTGAGAACAATACTTTTCTTTCCTTTTTTATATTATGAAGTTGGTATAATTACCATTTTTATAATTTTGGTAAGAAAATGATAATCAGTTAAGTAATATACAA
>NC_061841.1:23190320-23195320 GCF_019202785.1 Penaeus chinensis
AAAATGCTAACAAGAAATGTAAAACATCACATTAAAATTCACGACAAGCAGCGGCGGTCACTATACGGCACAATCACTGGGGCACACAGATAAGCATTCTCAAATTCCACAGGTGAGCACAGTAGGGTCACGAAGCGGCACTATACATAACCTGACAGTGGTGGCGATGTGGTGCGGAGATAGCGCCGCCCGAGCAAAAAGAATCCGCGCCAGGACCAAAGCTGCGTGGAGCAGAACCTGGAAGAGCTCCGGTCGTCGCTACCTGCTGTCTGCCTCTCTGCGACCCCCCGGCACGCTCACCTCAGCTGGCGCGAACCACCGCGACGACAGGTGGATAGCCAAACAAGCTAGGGGCTGATAGCTGGTTCGTCGCTGATCCACGCAGTTTATTCCAGACGCGTTGCAAGCACGAACATGTGTCGTTCTATAGTAATGGTCATAGGATATCAGATCCCTACAAAGTCCTCAGCAGCACAAAATACCATTACATGTTAGATCAGGCGAAGATCCGTACGGGCGTTAACGTCGGCAGCAAACAAGGGATGAAAATGAGGTGTGGGTATAAGGGCGAGAATGGCGTGCCACTACAGTCCTCCTCCCGGGGACATGGGGGTCTCTTAGGGGTCTCATATCTATCTCCAGAAATAAACCAGCAAGCTAAGAACCCTTTCATTATGAGTGTGTGCATGTGAGTGTGTGCGTGTGTTTTTGTATGCATGCATGCATTTTGTGTGAAAATGAACTCGAAATTGAAATTGAAACTATTCTGTTTAGCCAACTGGTATGGCAAATCATATGAGTACATCTGTTATGATAGGAGCGTGACTGTTGAAAAGGTTGTTATGTGTGTGTGTACACATGTGTTGTGTATGGGTCTGTGTGTACCTTTTTCTTACTCAATGCAAATAACAATAAATTGGAGAAAAAAAAAAAAAAACCCAAGATGAATAACACTGAATTACTTAAGATATCCACTGATAACGCTTCCTATCCCAATGATAAGCCTAGGGTGGTCCTTATCACTCAAGTGTTCAAGGAACGAACGGTATCTTACAAGTTGTTTTTAGGGGCTTGGTGGGAGAGTAGGTACTGATGCTCCAGGAGCTTGTGCCGAAAGAATGATATTCGATCCAGTACATATCTGAGGGCCTCTTTTCAATGCCAACTCAACTGTCAACGTTAACGAAAGAGCTTAACAGTTCGGCGAGCTGTTAAGGTTTTGCTGCCAGTTCAGTCCAAGCGTGACGTCACTGTTATGGCTCCGCCCATCGTCTGTAATGCGCCTCAGAAAAATAACCATTAGGGATTATATTTTTAACTAATGCCTACAAGGCCGTCTGTCGTAAGCTAAGATTATAAGTAGAATTCATACTATTATAATACTATTATACGATTATTATTTATAAAGATATTCACACATATTTACCTGTGTTTTTACATTAAACGTGAATAAAGGTTATGGATGATAATTTAAAATTTTCACATGACATAAGTCAAGCCAAACATTTAGATGGATGAACAGCATTAATTCAGAAAAAGTCTTTATAGACGGATTTAGATTTTGGGAATGTGCAACGTTGCGCGAACAGTTTGTAATCCACATCGGAAAAAGATACATAACTGAGCAAGTCTGTCTGGTTGTAGGCGTTCTTGTCTTGCCCTCAGCTCAGCTGGCAGACTGTTGCTGGTTGTTCTCGCAGAGAACTCGTGCGCCAGTCTGTTTGCCTCCGCTTGGGGGTCATGATGTGTGCACCTCAGGGCTGAGCGGCTGGTAGCTCGCCTAACCCGTTGCCACAGCTCTGGAAGGTTGGTTTGGTAGTCGAAGGACTCACACCATTCCAGCCATTTTGGATTTGGTCGTGGCATTTGGGCTGGGCCAGCATCCATGAGGGTTGTTACAGTGCCGTAATGGTCACTTGTGACGGTCCCATCGACACACCAGCTAATCCTCTCCACCAGAGTCGCAGTGGCCAAAGTGAGGTCTAGGACCCTTCCTCTGACATGCGTTGGCTCTTGGGTGTTGAGGAGAGCGATCTCAGGGAATGTCTCAAGCACATTGGCTATGTGACAGTGCGATGCATCGGCTATTGCGGAGCAGGGGATTGTTGCTCTGACAAGGGTGATCAAGCCTCTCTAGCCAGGTGTTTGTGGCAGCATGAAGACATGATACCCTGAAAGGCGAACAGTGTCCACTGTTAATGACTCCTGGAGTATGACAATGTCAATGTTCCTTGATTGCACTACTGCTTAGAGAATGGCGTTCCTTGGGGAGAAGCCATTGATGTTCCACTGTAGGATACTTAGGTTGTGTGTCATGAAGTTACTCAGTGATAGTTACATCAGAGACATCGTCGGATTCGGGTTGAGAGTCGGAGTCTGACAACTCCATTGGGAGGTCCTTGCTGGTTGTGGGCTCCTCGTCTGTTTTCAGGCTATTCTTGGGATCACTGAGGGGTGGAGAGCCTTTGGTAGCTCTGACTTTAGTTAGTTTGGCTTTTCTCTCAGGCTTTTTATGTGTATTTTTCTTTGCTGGCCTTGCCTGGGCAAGTTCAGCGTGCTCTGGCTCTGGCTGCACAGATTCAGCCTGTTTTGGCTCTGCCTGTGAAGGCATGACCTGGTTTGGAGTGGGGAGGGGAATCTCGTCCTGGGGTGAGGGTGGGGCTGGCTTTGCTCTCTCCAGCTTTCTACCTTTTCAGGGCTGCGACAGTCTGGGTCATTGCCATCATGGCGACTGTGACTGCTTTCTCTGCCTCTTCACTTGACCTCCCCAGGACTGTTGCTACTGCTGAGACTACAACAGTCAACAGGAGAGTCATATCTTCCTCATCAAAGAGGAGATGATCATCTCTCGGGGAGGCTTTAGTGGTGCTCTTAGAACCTTTATTCCTTTGGTTCTTTTTCTGCACCTTTGGCATTGTCGGGAACTCCTTTTTGTCGAAGACATCCGGTGTCGGCTGGAGGGCGCTTTCCTGCCTCTTAGGAGGTCGGGAGGCCTTTTCACTTTGGTTCCTTCCCCAGACATGGGTGCCCGCCTCTTTTCTGACAGAGCAAGCCAGGCTCCAGGCGTGATGCCTCTTGGCACAGTTGGGACATTTGGCTGTTGTGTCCCCCTTTTCTTCTTTGTATGCCTTAAGGGTTAGCTGTACAGTTAGCCTGGTAGTGACCGTATTTCTGGCACTTGAAACACCGAAGTGGTTCAAGCACATACATTCGAAGGTTGTTGGTGCCCCAGTTACCCAGATCAAGGGTAGTGGTTGGGGGCACCTTTCATGGTCACCAGGACTTGCCTGGTTGGAGTCTTCTCCTTCGACATACAGGAAGCCCCCACGACCTGGGGATGTGATGTGATCAGCTCAACATCGTACGAGACTGAGAAGCCAAGTAGCACCATATTGACTCTCTTTTCCTTAGTGGGGAAAGAATCAATTTCCTCCCATCTGTTAGCTCCTTCGTTTCCCGGAGGAAATTCAGGGTAGCTTGATCTTTGGGCATTATGATCATGCCCTTGATCTCGGGTAACCCCGAGGAAACGTTTAGGGGGTCCAGACTCTCTATCAGAGTCTGTCTCCGGCCTCGGACGTTTCAGCCCGCCCTTTCGGCTTTCGGGCTTGTTTGTGGGGGCAGCAGCTGATTCGGCTGGTTCAGCCTGCTCTCCCGTCTCAGTCGGGGAGGCCGTCTGAGAGTTCAGGGGCCTCTCTGGCTTAGCTGTTGGCCTGGAGGGGCCAGCACGAGAGTCAATTTGTTTCACAATTCGGTGGACAGACCCATTGGATTCGGTCTTGTCCACCTTGGCAGCAGGCTTGACAGTGTCATACTGTGCATGCGATTTTCTTTGCCACAAGAAGGCACACAGGGCTTCGTGGTGACTGCCGTGGTCTGGGCCTTGCGAGGTTCGTCAACTTTAAGTTCAGTCTGTGAGAGGTGTTTGTTTAATTTGTCCACATAATGGTAAGTGCTTCATCCTCTCACGCCCCAACCCACCAACAAGGGGAAGCTTAGTGTTAGAGCCAGTGTCTAACAGCAACAGGAGTGATGAGAGAATATACGCAGCCAATAGCCATTGTGACGGCGCTCACAGACCATTGTGAGTGCCAATGGCGGCATGACTGCTTGACCCTAGCCTCCCGAGGGAGACCAGCAGATTGACCGTGACCGGGCCAGGATCAGGCCGCCTGTCTTACTGGAATAGAGGACCAAAGAGGCGTGTTGCTAGCCGCAGGGCGTACTCATTCACGGCATTGCTCAACCAGTAGGACTCCCATTTCCACAGAGCACAAGGCTGCCATGCATGACAAATGTGTGGGTAGGTGTAAACCCCTGGGGAGAGACCAGAAGAGATGCCCTTCCACCTACAAGACATCATTGTTTGGAACCCTTTTGCTCATCCCTCTGGAGCAGCCACCCAGAGGTTGCTTCACCTCAGTGAGGGAGGGAGCTCTTGCACTTTTTCCAGGAGGTTCCTCTCATCCCTCTGAAACAACCACCCAAAGGTTGTTTCACCACAGTGAGGAAGGAGAGGACCTGTACCTTTTCAAAGTGAATCCCTCTTCCCTCTGAGACAGCCACCCAAAGGCTGTTTCACCTCAGTGAGGGAAGAGGAATCCTGCGCCTTTCAAGGAAGTTTCTTCAGCCCTCAGAAACAGCCACCCAAAGACTGATTCACCAGAGCGAGGGAGAGAAGCTAACTTTCGAGGTGGTTCTAGTGGCGGGATGGGAAGGCGGTGTTCTGTCTAGCAGCAGCTATTTCAACTGAACCAGGCTGAGGGCCTAACGAAGGGAAGGGCTCCTACCTGCCTATTCATTCCTAAACGAAAAACTAGAGTAGCCTGCCATATGGTCTGCCATACCAAAAGGAATGGCAACTCTCTGCACACCGTAAGGCAGGCATGCTAAGGCCCCCCAGACACACCTCCCCTGTGGGAGGTAAAGGGCTGCCCACGTCCAAGCACAAGCCCGAAGATGGGATCCAGTTCACCAGAAGGTGCGCAGAGAGTAATCCT
>NC_061841.1:23200320-23215320 GCF_019202785.1 Penaeus chinensis
GCGGCAGGCCCTGGAGGCGTGTCACAAGGGCTGGGGCGAGAGCGTCATCATAGGCGTGGCGGCAGCGGGCGTGGAGATCTCGACCAGGCCCTTCCAGCTGGTGACGGGGAGGGTGTGGCGGGGGTCGGCCTTCGGAGGTGAGGAGGGAAAGTTAATACTAAAGTTTAATACTAAAGTTTACTTTTGATTCCATTTGTAACAATGGATATTCTTGGTGTGACATAGTGTCTGTTACATTTTGCTTCTAAACTATCCCGTGTGCAAGGAATGGCCGGGGTTACCACCCACTGGCGGCGAGGGATTCGAACGCAGGTCAGCAAGATTGCTAGACGAGAACGCTACCGCTGCACCACACAGGGGAGGGAGGGAGAGAGGGAGAGAGAGAGAAGGAGAGAGAGGGAGAAGGCGGGAGGAAGAATGAGAGGGAGGGAGACGCAGTAGCTATTGCTATAGCAATAACTGAAGCAGTAACAGTAATAGTAGTAGTAATAGCAGTAGCAATAGTCTGTTGTTGTCTTGTTGTTTATCACTAGTGCGTTTGTTATTATAGACACGGCTAAACCGTCTATCTCGGTTGACGGCGGTATAAGTCCCTTAATCCGTTGAAGCCGAGCTGATTTCAGGGTAGCCAAAGTGTTTATACAGCCGTGATTAGTCCGTTAAGGCTTATCGTCAGGGAAAGACGAGACTAGAGAGGCTATTGTTTAGTAATAAGGTTTAAATATTAATCCCGTTCTAGTGTCCTAATTTATTCAATTTTCTGACAGGATTAACTTATAATGGACTGAGGAGTATAAACAAACATTTGTCAGTTAAACATAAAGACATAATATATTTTACAAAGTATACATATCGATATTATTTATTGTATAGAAAAGAAATAAAAGTAAACCAATAATTCATGACTAGGCAATTTTCAGGAGTGACCATGATATAATTACACTTCAGGGGAGACTACGATATTACCACATTATCCCCTTCCTAGTGACGAAGAAGAAAGAACGATACAGATTTCCTTGGTTGAACATACAAAGGCTGGACATGGTTTGTGAGTTAGTTAGGTACATCTAGCAAGTAAGCGGGTTTAACACAATCAATGGCGACTGCGTCAGAAGTGTCATTGCGGTTAATGGTAACAGTCTTCCTTGTGCGCCTAAGAACTTCATATGGACCTTCCTATGGCGGCTGTAGTGGACGTCGGATGGAATCTACTCGGACGAACACACGGGTACAGTAATGGAGCTTCTGGCTTACGGAAGACTTACTTGAAGACGGCTGCTGTGGCTGAACAGGTCGAAGCTTGAACATCACATCCCTGAGCTGCATAATCCTGAGTAGGGTTGGTAATGGAGCCAGTGGAACTGCAGAGTAATTCACCAGGTAGTCGGACTGATGTTGCATATACAAACTCTGCAGAAGTAGAGCCAAGGTCAGATTTGAGTGAGCTCCTGATGCCTAAAAGCACAAGAGGTGTTCATGTTAATGATCCATGAGTGATGATTTCAGCTGACGATGAGACTGGAAGTGCGATAATGTCGAATTCCAAGCAAAGTCATAAGTTTGCACCAAAGTTGCGACTCAAACTGACTTCCCCTGTCGGATGTTAGATTGGTTGGTACTCCAAATCTTGACACCCAACCAGCAATAAAGGCTCGTGCTACAGTATCAGCATGAATGGCAGCAAGAGGAATATCCTCCGGCCATCTAGTAAATCTGTCGACACAGGTGAGGAGGTACCTATATCCACTGGAGTAGTGCAGGGGATCAACTAGATCAACGTGAACATGGTCGAATCTAAAGGTAACTGGTGTGAAGGGCATAGAAGGAGAAACTGTATGGCGAGTTATTTTGGAAGTCTGACACTTAATGCAAGAATGTGTTCAGTTTCTTATATCTTTGTTGATACCATTCAAGATCAATCTCGAGATCAGAAGATGCTGTGATGCACACACACCAGGATGGGAGATGTCATGGAGTTGCTTGAAAATGGCAAGTCGATATTTCTGAGGTAGATATGAACGAATGGTGTCAGCAGAATCATCAGCATACAGGTCTATATCCGTTCCAGGAATTTTAATTTTCTTCAGTTGAAATGCAGGATTATCTTTCAGTAGCTGCAGTTCAGCATCAGTCTGCAGCAATTGCTGCATAATCGACGAGGGAAGAGTCGACAGTAGAGGCATTGCGAGCCTGGAATATCATCTTGGACTTTGATGTACTGGAAGTCAGTAGTGAATTGTAAAATATAGTCAATATGACGAAGTTGTTGAGGAGTGCAGGTAGACTTGTTGAAAATTTAGAGAGTGGCTTGTGGTCAGTGAAGATGTGGAACTTCTTGCTTTCTATTAAATGCTGAAACTTTTTGGTTGCTAAAAGTTCTCAATCAAATGTGCTACAGTTCTGCTCAGCATTATTTACCCACCTTCCACATATTGTTGCGGAATAGCTCCAGTGCCAGTGTTGGAGGCATCAGTAGTGATGGATGTTGGAGCATCTTGACTGGGAAAGCTGAGTGTAGATACTGCATTGTGGGCTTGCTTAGCAGCATCGTAGGCAGTATCAGCTTTAGGAGTCGAGACATGAGCAACTGACTGACCTCTCTTGCATGGTCTGATAATGAAATACAGAGGTTGGAGAAGTAGAGAATACTTTGGAATGAATCTGTTGTAGTAGTTAGTCATCCCTAGGAATTCCTTGAGCTGGTGCTGTGTAGTTGGCTTAGGAAATTGCTGAATGGCCTCACATTGGGCCGGAAGTGGAGTGATATTTGCTGCATAAACTGTGTGGCTGAGAAAATTAACAGACGAAACTCCATACACACTCTGGTCTACATCAATTTGGATACCATAGTCATTCAGATGTTGAAGACTTACATTAGATGATCCTGATGTTCAGCAGCATTCTTACTGGCGATGAGTAGATCATCAATATAAGCAAAGACAAATGGTAGTCCTTGTAGGATTTCATCAATGAAACACTAGAATGTTTGTGCAGCATTTTTCAGTTCAAAAGGCATCCGGACATATTCATACAAGCCAAATGTGGTGATAATGGCTGTTTTCGGGATGTCTGGAGGGTGGACTGGTATTTGGTGGAATGTTTTGACCAGATCAATTTTGGAGATGGAACATCCAGAAAGTTGTGAAGTAAATTCTTGAATGTTGAGAACGCTCCATCAGCGTCTGAGCAGTGCGAGATCTGTAGTCACCACAGGGTCGTAGTCCTCCATTCTTTTTAGAAACATGCAGTGCAGATGACCAGCTGCTTGATCTTGCACAGATAATTCCCAGATGTTGTAGGGACTTGAGCGCTTTTACTAAGCGATACCATTCTGGAGGTAATCGACGAGACCTAGCATGTGTAGAGCGACCAGTTGCTTCGATGTAATAAGTAATGAAATGCTTTATAGGGAGGGTTGTAGAGTATGGCTGAGTAAGTAAAGGAAAGGACTTCAGCAGTGATGGGTTGTTGGCATCGACTGTGGAAATCTGCAAGCTATTTCCATGTAGAAGTGGAAAATTAGCCTACTCAAAATAGTTTCTAAAAAAGTCGGCACCAAGTATGGCTTGAGAGCTGCTACATAGAAAGTCCACTGAAATGTGCGCTGATTTCAGGGTAGCCAAGCTGTTTATACAGCCGTTAAGGCTTATCGTCAGCTGAAGACAAGACTAGAGAGGCTATTGTTTAATAATAAGGTTTAAATATTAATCCCGTTCTAGTGTCCTAATTTATTCAATTTTCTGACAGGACTAGGAACTTAGTATTTTTTAACATAATTATGCAAATAAACAAACTTGTGACAACTAACATAAAGACAATATATTTTACAACGTACACATATTGTATAAGAACAGCATTTATTGTGTAAGAAATAAATAAAAGTAAACAAAGTCATAACTATGCGATTTTCAGGGGAGACCATTACATAATTCAATTTCTGGGGAGACTACGATATTACTACAGTACTAGCATTACTAGCAGTGGTACGGGTTATGTTCGAGGTTTGCTAAAATAATGATGATGGTGATACCCAAACTATATTTTCATTCATCATAGAATATGTAATTTACGCAATATTTTCTTTGCATCCACCAAGTGAGCTGCGTTCGTTCTTATTCCACAATTGGAAGGATAATGATGTATGAAATAGTATTAGTATTAAGATGTATCCTTAATATCCTTTACTGGCAATGCTATAAAACAGAAACGATAAGGAAAGTAAAGTTTAAAGTTTATTTATTTATTTGTGTATTTATGTTTTTATTAAAGATGGACAGATAGCTCCTTATCCTTATTTTATTCGAGATAATTCCAGGGCTTCTTCCTCCTGCGACTGAAAATGCAAAGGTCGTGCAAGTGTGCAATCTGTATTCTGGATTCTTAATTCTCATTCCGCAGATGAACTTTGGTCGCCATTTGCCTCACTTAGGCAGCAAAATGGGCTCTTGATACGACTGACAAATTATTTTAAACAATTTTGGGTTATTGTATCTATTACGTCTTCGGTTAGAAAGAAAAGAATGCTTCATTTGTGCAAGAGGATCCTCATCCTCAGAGAATCTAACAACGCAACAAGCCAACCATCCCAACTTGAATTCACCATCTTAAAATCTAACCACAAATACCCTCCTCCTTTAAATATCCTTAAAAAGAATCCATCTCTCTCTCCCCAAGGTTTCAAGTCCCGTGAGAGCGTGCCGAAGCTGGTGAACGATTACATGAACGGCAAGGTCATGGTGGACGAGTTCGTGACCTTTACGAAGCCCTTGGCGGAGATCAACGAAGCCTTTGACCTGATGCACCAGGGGAAGGCCCTCAGGACGGTGGTCGCCATGTAGAGGCCCCGATGACTTATTGGCAGAGGATTTCCGCGACCTATTGTGAAGCTGATGGTGATGATGGTGGTGTTGGTGATGATGGTGAAGGTGATGATGATGGTGTTAGTGATGGCGGTGGCGACTGTAATGTATTGATAGTGATGACGCGGGTGATGTTTGTAATGATGTTGGTATGATAAAAGCATTAGCGTTCTCACTGCATTACTGGAGGCATTATTATGATCAATATTGTTATATTTCATTGATACTTCATTCTTATTGTTATAATTTATTATTACTATTACTGTTATTGTTGTTGTTGTTATTATCGATTATTATTTTTATCTTTATTTTCATGATTATCACTATCATCATCATTAACATCACTTTTATCAATATTACTTTAACCATTGTTATCTTCATTGTTCTGTAGCTGCTATCATTAAAATTGATTTAAGAATAATAGTAAGAATTAGTGAAAGGACTGCTTTTGCTTTTTCACGTTTTAGAATATTTTTCATGTGCTTCGATTACTTAGATTATATATTTTGTTTGTTTATATATTGCAGGAACAGAATTCGTGAAGATGACAATGATAAATTTCTCTGTGAAAGAATGGAGTACATTTACCGAGGAAATAAAACTTTAAATTGGGAGATGTATTTTTTATGTTGCCTTTTTGATTACATAATATTCTTATTATTTTCATAGTTTTTTTTTTCTTGAGATATCTGTCAGACTGAAGCGCACATTTGTCCTCTGAAAGATATTTTTAGAAAATGCTGTCCCCATTCATATTATTATTATGCTAAGGAGCTTTAGTAGCTATGTCACAAAGTTTGCAACTAGTACACAGTAAATTAGTAATGATGTTACTTATAGTATTATTATACTATTTTGTTTTTATAAGACAATTGATTTATCCCTCTCTGGTTTGTTATGGTTTGATCACTTACTCGATTACATGGTATCTTGAGAGAAAGAGAGCAACAGGGGAGGAGGAAGTTCTTGAAGTAACTGTGCTGTATTACAGTGATGCATTACGTAGGTTATATATGTTTTCCTTTACACACACATACACATTGTATATATATATATATGTATATATATATTTATATATAAATATTTATATATAAATATATATATATAATATATATATATATATATATCTATATACACACTCACACACACACATATACACACACATACACACACATATATACATACATATATATACATATATACATATATATATACATATATATATATACATATATATATACATATATTTATAAATATACATATATTTATATATATACATACATACACACAATTGCATATATGTGTATACACACACATACACGCACACACACACACACACACACACACACACACATATATATACATAAATACATATAATTATATAGCGAGAAGAGTATACGTATGCATATGCGTATTTGCGTTTGTATTTGTTATATATGTGTGCACGCCCGAATGTCAGTGCCGAAAGGTAATTCACAATGTAGTTTGCCATTGTGATAACATCAATGAAAAATAAAACCATTTTATTTATTTCCAAAGAATGCAGACGAAAGTTATTCAGAGTCAAAATTTGAGTCACGGCTGGACATGTACAGAATCGTTCATTGTCGATGACATATCTGCAATAGCCGTAGGTATAGCAGCTTTAATGCTAGTAATCACAGTGGAAGGAGCAGCAGGCACAAAGGAAGTTATAAATAAAACAGAACAAAAAACATAAACGAAAAGGTGAAACTTAAATAAGCAATTCAATAGGCCTAGTGTATTTTTAGGCAATACGGGCACTGTGCCAACATATCTCATTTTGCTAAGCCAACTTTCATCTATGCTGTTACTAACACACACACACACACACACACACACACACACACACACACACACACACACATATATATATATATATATATGTGTGTGTGTATAAATATACATATATATGTATATATATATACATATATATATATATATATATATATATATATATATATATATATATATATATATATATATATAACACAAACACAGTAACGTGTACACAAAGATGAAAGGAAATCAACCACAGCACTCACACCGCTTATTACCTTTATTTTTTCTCGAATCACCCGTTGTATGTTAAGAAGTCAGTAGTCTCGTCCATGTTTCTAAGAGCTTATAAGATTTGCGATACGGAATTTATCGATCGAGAAATTGACGTCATATTTGAAACGTTTTCTAAATTAGGATATCCTCGATTTTTCTTAAAGCAGGCTCATTCATCTGCGAGATGGAAGTTTTACACTCATTCCCGTAATACTCAACAGGATAGTGACAATAATCTTCTAATTATTCCGGATAACCCGTCCCTCGATGAGAAACGACACATGTTGCCCCAAAGGTCACCAACTTAACTGGAAAAACGCTAAATTAATCCATAAATCAGCTAATTCGAACGAAAGGAAAATATTAGAATCTCTATTAATTAGACAAATGCTGGTCAATGGGGGGGGGGGGGGGGATGACCTTACCTCCTCGGTAGTTAGCAAAGCCTTCCCTAGACATTTCGACCTTGACCCTCGTCCTGAGACCTGATTCAGCTCTTGTTCGTTCTGTCTCTCAACCAATATATATTTTTGTCAAAATTCTCTCCTTGTATCCATTCTGAAGAGGAACTCGAGAAGAGTTCGAAACGTTACGATTATATTTCATTTCTTACTGTGGCTGTTTTCCTTTCATATATATATATGCTTACATATGTACACACATATATATATATATATATATATATATATATATATATATATATATATATATATATACATATATATATATATATATATATATATATATATATATATATATATATATATATATATATATATATATATATATATATATATATATATATATATATATATATATATATATATATATATATATATATATATATATATATATATATATATATATATATATATATATATATATATATATATATATATATATATATATATATATATATATATATATATATATATATATATATATATATATATATATATATATATATATATATATATATATATATATATATATATATATATATATATATATATATATATATATATATATATATATATATATATATATATATATATATATATATATATATATATATATATATATATATATATATATATATATATATATATATATATATATATATATATATATATATATATATATATATATATATATATATATATATATATATATATATATATATATATATATATATATATATATATATATATATATATATATATATATATATATATATATATATATATATATATATATATATATATATATATATATATATATATATATATATATATATATATATATATATATATATATATATATATATATATATATATATATATATATATATATATATATATATATATATATATATATATATATATATATATATATATATATATATATATATATATATATATATATATATATATATATATATATATATATATATATATATATATATATATATATATATATATATATATATATATATATATATATATATATATATATATATATATATATATATATATATATATATATATATATATATATATATATATATATATATATATATATATATATATATATATATATATATATATATATATATATATATATATATATATATATATATATATATATATATATATATATATATATATATATATATATATATATATATATATATATATATATATATATATATATATATATATATATATATATATATATATATATATATATATATATATATATATATATATATATATATATATATATATATATATATATATATATATATATATATATATATATATATATATATATATATATATATATATATATATATATATATATATATATATATATATATATATATATATATATATATATATATATATATATATATATATATATATATATATATATATATATATATATATATATATATATATATATATATATATATATATATATATATATATATATATATATATATATATATATATATATATATATATATATATATATATATATATATATATATATATATATATATATATATATATATATATATATATATATATATATATATATATATATATATATATATATATATATATATATATATATATATATATATATATATATATATATATATATATATATATATATATATATATATATATATATATATATATATATATATATATATATATATATATATATATATATATATATATATATATATATATATATATATATATATATATATATATATATATATATATATATATATATATATATATATATATATATATATATATATATATATATATATATATATATATATATATATATATATATATATATATATATATATATATATATATATATATATATATATATATATATATATATATATATATATATATATATATATATATATATATATATATATATATATATATATATATATATATATATATATATATATATATATATATATATATATATATATATATATATATATATATATATATATATATATATATATATATATATATATATATATATATATATATATATATATATATATATATATATATTGAATCTCTCGCTCGGTTTTCCTCACTGCTCGACGGGAGGCTTACGGAACCCTCGCTTCGTCGACGTCGAAAGGTAAGACACGCGAGCTTGTAAACCCTTCGTCGGCAGCTTTTTTTAATGAGTAAAAGTATTATTTCGGGGAGATATTCGGAGGATCCGTAGCGAGGCGGGTTTTTAAAGAGCTTTTAAGAGTGGTTTTTAAAGACTTGGAGAGGAGGACGGCAAGGGCGGCGTCGGAGGCCTCCCCTGGCCACATGGTTCGTTTTTTCAGGCGAGGCCATGTCACGGGGCTCGGCTGATGGCCATGCCTGGGCCAGTAGCGGAAATAATGGGAAACCGTGCTGGAAAATCGGGGCATTGCTTGGGCAGCGCACTGGGCAGAGGGCAGAGGGTGCGAAACGTTGGGCGAGAGGTCGACGTCCACCAGAAATTTCAGCGCTGGAAGGGGACGGGCGTTGACCTTACGTAATTAGATCTAAGGTCACCGGAGAGAATCGGTAAACTTCAAGCGGAAGGTGAGATGGTTGGAGACAGATAAGATACAAGTGGACAGACAGACAGACAGACAGACAGACAGACAGACAGACAGACAGACAGACAGACAGACAGACAGACAGACAGACAGACAGACAAGGTACAAGTGGACAGACAGACAGACAGATAGACAGGCAGACAGACAGACAGGTAGGCACGCAGGCAAACAAGCAAGCAAGCAGACAGACACAGACAGACAGACAGAGACAGACAGACAGACAGACAGACAGACAGACAGACAGATAGACAGATAGACAGAAATGCTCGTAGATGGACAGATAAAGAGACTAATAACAGACAGCCATATAAATATACTGTTTTGCGTACTTGTTCGGAAGAGAGAAAAAGGAGGAGGCGGAGCGTGTCACGAATTTATTTAAAAGATTCAATAAAATAGAATCTGGAGATTATCCTCCCTTCATTTCATAAAAAAAAATAAAAAAAAAATATTGGAGCATGTGTTTGTGTATATTTTTGTGCGTTTCGGGTACATATGCGCAATGGATAAACAACAATAATAACAGTATGACCTTCGCCATTAATAATAACATCTACAATTAATATTGCAGTTACAAGAAAAATAAAAGTAATCACAACAATGACAACAGTGGCAACAACAATGAGAATGATGATAATAATGGCAATAACAGCAACAACGACAGCAACAATGAGAATGATAAAACAAAAACAACAGTAACGATAATAATAACAACAAAATATTATTTATAATAATAATAGTAACAACATCAATATTAACAGTAACAACAAAAGGAAGTCAAAAATATTACCTATTGACGTGCCGTGTGTGTGTTTTTTTTTCTTTTTTTCTGCTGAGCGTGAATGGATGTACCAAGGGCAAGGAGAAAAACCCCAGCCACGGGGCGTGGGAAGTACCAACACCCATGGAATGCAGAGGGGGGTTGTGCAAGGAGGGGGAGGGAGGGGGGGGGGAGGAAAAAAAAGGGAGGGGGGAGGGGGGGAGGGAGGAGGGGGAAAAAAAAGGGAGGGGGGAGGGGGGAGGAAGGGGGGGGGGAGGGGGGGAGGAAAGGGAGGAAAAAAGGGAAGGGAGGGGAAAAGGGGGGGAGAAGGGAGGGAGGGAGGGAGGGGGGAGAAGGGGGGGGGGAAGGGAAAGGGGAAGGGGGGGGGAGGGGGGGGGGAGGAAAGGGGGGAAAAGGGAGGAAGGGGGGGGGGGGGGAAAAGGGGGAAAGGGGGGGAGGGGAAGGGAGGGAGGGGGGAAGGGAAAAGGGAAAAGGGAGAAAGGAAAAGAAGGGGAGGGGGGAAGGGGGGAAAGGAGGGAGGGAGGGGGAGGGGGGGAAGGGAGGGAGGAAGGAGGCTTTTGGAGGAAAGGGAGAAGGAGACGAAGGGGAGGGGAAAAAAAAAGGGAAAGGAGAAGAAGGAGAAGGAAAGGTGGAACTGGGGGAGGGGGAGGGGGCCCCACACCCCTTTTAATCAAGCGGGAGGCTGTCCGGTGTCCAAATCGTCACGCTTGGGGGAGAAAAGGGGGGGGGGGCTGTTTGAGTACGCGGGGGGGGGGGGGGGGGGGCCCAGGTGAATGGGTCATCTTAAAAATATCTCTTCTTTTTTATAATAATAATATACATAAATAAAAATAAATATAAAATTTAAATTTCACAGACATACACACACACATATTTTTCTTATAATATATACATATAAAATAAAATCATATATGTATAAAAATATTATATAAAAATATATACATTTATATATATGATAATTATATAAAAAAATATAATAATGGGGAAGTGTGTTTTTGTTTATGCGCGCGCGCCCCCTTTTTAAGGACTGGAGTGTGCATGAATAGAGCTACATGAGTAAACTTACGGGTTAAACGTATACCCTTTTTCTATATATCCAGGGTGACATGCACGTATGGATAAACAGGGACACACGGCACAAACACACACACACACACAACCACAAAACCACACAAACACACACACACACCCCAAACACACACACACACACACACACACACACACACACACACACACACACACACAACTCACACACCCCACACTCCCCCCCCCCACACACACACCTCCCCCCCCCCCCCCACAACACCAACACCTGATGTTCGGCGTCCGTAAAGCATATTAGTCACAGAACCAGGTTCTTTTGCCTAACCTTTCCTAAGCCACGTCTGTGTACACATGGCATCATGAATAAGTGTGGGTGGAAATGAGGCGTGAAATTAATACCGTAAACTTGGTGCATGACGGTGTAATAGCATTTTTAAGTAATTACCTTTAATGTAAACAGCTTATTAAGTAAATAACCTGGTTTCGTGTTATTTATGATAGGCCACACAAGTAACACCGGAGGGACGGATGCAGACATATATTCCCTTGGTGGATACATTATATATTTCTTTTTTTTTTCTCTGTGTTTGCTACTTAATATAGTCTCGGTATTAAGCACATGTCTTTTTTAATTCCCAGTAAAGTAAACGGAGAGATGAAGTGAATATAAAACCCCCGACCCCATTTTTAAAACCCGGGGATTTACGAAACAAAAAATTTCGTAAAGATTGTTCAGCCTTTCCTGCCCTTTAAAAACACCCCCAAAAAAAATAAAGGTAAAACAAAAAAGGGGTAATCCTTACAACTTGGGCCTAAAAAAAGGGAATTTTTTCGGGGCGAGGTTGGGCCCCCAGACGGGAAAGGATTTGAACGGGGGGGGGAGGGGGGAAGGGGGGAGGGGGGAGGGAAAAAGGGAGGGGAGGGAGGGAAAAAAGGGGGGGGAAGGGGAAGGGAAAAGGGGGAAAGGGGAAGGGGGGAGGAAGGGGTTTTTAACCTCTCCCCGGGGGGGGAAAAAAGGGTGCGCGGGGAGAGCGAGAGGGGGGGGTGCGGGGGGTTTTTGGGGGGGGGAGGGAGAAAAATTGGGGGGGTGGATGAGGAAAAAAGGGTTTGAGCAGGTGGGGAGAGGAAAGAGGGGGTGGGTGGGGAGAGGGTGGGGGAGAGCGAGAGGGGGTTTTGGGGGGGAGGGGTTTGGGGAAAGGGGGGGGGGAAAGAAGGGAAGGTAGATAAGAAGAAGGCATAACGGTAGGGAGAAGAGAGGGAGGGGGGAGGGGGTTTGAGGGGGGGGGGCGCGGGGAAAAACGAGAAAGCGGGTTTTTTGGAGGGGGGCCCTTGGGGGGGTGACGAGGGCAAAGGGAGCGATGGGGGAGGGAAAAAGGGGGGTTGGGGGAAATTGGGGGGGGAGGGGCGAGGGAAGGGAAAAGGGGGGAAAGGGGAGAGGGGAGGGGAGGGAGGGGAGGGAAAGGGGGGGAAAGGGGTGGGGGGAGGGGGGTGCGGGGTCTGGGGGGGGTAAAACGTCACTTTAAAAAAATGTCCCCTAAACCCTGCCCCTACCCCCGGGAACCCCCTTCCAACCCCCTTGCGCAGACTGCTCGGGCACCCCCTTTTTTCCCTTTTGGGGGGAGGGGAAAACCCCTAATGAGACGCGGTTTTGGAAAAGGGTTGCCCCATGTAGAAGGGTCGGATCCGGGTTTTCCTTTGGCCCTTTCTTTTTTCTCTCTCCTTTTTTAAACCCGGGTTTTGTCCTCCTTTTTTGGGTTCTGGGTTTTGGGGTTTTTTTTTTCTAATTTTTTTCTTCCCTTCCTCGTTTTTCTTTTTCGTTTTTGTTTTTTCCTCCCCCGCTCGCCCGAAAAAAATATTTTTTTTTTTTTTTTCCTTGGGGTTGATTTTTTTTTCCCCTCTTTTTTCTTTTTCCGCTTTTCCCTATCCCTTAAACTTCCCACATAAATTTTCCTTTTAAATTTTTATTTGGGGTATTCCGTTTTCGCTGAATGAAAGAGAGCAATAAAGCGAAGAGAAACTCCATTTTCTTTGACCAATTATTTAAATTTTTTTGATTTGAAACCCTTTTAAAAATTAAGTCAAAAAAAGGGGAGCGAAGATTTCGACTTCGCTTCCCCTCTCCTCCCGTTTTTTTTCCCTTTTTTTCCCCCTCAATTTCCCCCGGGTTATTTTTTGGCTATTGTTTTTTTTAAAATTTTGTCCTTTTCCTGTCAATTTTTCTTCTCCTTGTCTTTTGGGCTGTCTTTGTTTTTTCTTCTGTCTGTTTCTTTCTGCTCTCTCACTCTTTTCCCCCCCTCCTCTTCCCCTCCCCTCCCCTCCCCTTTTTCAATTTTCCCCTCCGCCCCCCCCCCAATTTTTTCTCCCCTCTTTTTCCCCTCCAATCTCTCTCTCCCCCCCCTCTCTTTTCTTCTCTTTTTCCCCCCTTTTTTCCCTTCCTTTTTCTCCTCGTTTTTCTCTCTCTAACACCACCCCCCCCCCCCCACTCCTCCTTTCCCCAAAAAACCCCATCCAAATTTACCCCTCCCCTCCCCCCCTTCCCCTCACTCACACCCACCAACCACACACTTTTACCACACACAAAAAAACAAACACACCCACCACCACACACACACACACTCCACACACCAGTAAAATCACAACACCAAAACCCCTCCCCAACCCCCTCCCCAAAATTCCCCTCAAAACCGCTTGCTCACACCCTCACACTCCACACACAAACCCCCGAAATTTTTTGTGTGTTTCAATATATGGAAAATAAAATGTATATGTGTTTTGGTTTTTTAAAAGTTTTTATAAAATGGTTTTAAAAAATATTTTGTAAAATTTTAATGTTTGGGAATAATTTTATTTATAATATTTTTAATATTTCAAAAATTTACATACATATATTAATTTTTATTTTGATACAACTACATATATTTATATAAAATATTAAAAAGTAGTATAATATTGTATAAAATTAAAAAAAAATTATATGGTTTTATATATACTAAAATTTTACATATAAAGGGTTTTAAAGTAGATTTTCAAAAACAAATATGGGGTTTTTGTGTACCACAACACCAAAAACACACACAAAACACAACACACAC
>NC_061841.1:23220320-23227820 GCF_019202785.1 Penaeus chinensis
TCATAACCATCGTCTACACACATTCCAAAAAAAGAAAGAAAAGAGAGGAAAAAAAAAAAAACAACAACTTCAAATCCCTCATAAAATCAGGATGGATTCAGTAAAAAAAGGAAAGGAAAAAGAAAAAAGAAAAAAAAAAAGAATCAATAGGAGCTCTAATTTTCGTATAAGATAAGGGCGTTTCCTACAGGACTGTATCCTACGAGGAGCTTCTTCCTCCCGTCCCCGCGTCGCCCGCTTCCTCTCCTCCTCTCCTCCCAGACCGTTGACCTCCGCGTGCAAGAAGCAGTCGTTCGTGACTCGTCCGTCTACGAGCGGGAACTTGAATCCGCGAGAGTACACGAACGCTCAGGTCGAGTCAGCAGGTTTGGTTAAGTGAACCTGGCGTCTTATTTTTATTTTCGAGGGAGTTATTTGGTGAGCGTTTGTCGTATCGCGTTGTTTAGCCTGGCGTTTTATTTGTCTTTATTTTGTGGTAGTTATCGGTAAGCTTTAGGTGCTGCAGGGTCAGGAGAGAAAGGGTTTCGATGCTCTGAATAGGGTTGGAATCTCTGTCATTCTGTTATTGCACTTTGTCTGATGCCTCTGCTTTTGTTTCTAGTCTTTCGTTTTATTCTTATTTTTGACTCCTATTCTGTGTTATTTTTCGTTTGTCTCAGTGTCTTTGCGTCATTGTTCTTCCTATGAACAAATTAAAAGGCAAGAAGTCCTTTATAAAGAAAGTTAATTGGTTACGCTAATACACATACTCTGCCTCCGCCATTTTTTCCAATTGGAACACAAGCATACGAACGAAGTAAAATCAGATTTAAAGTCAATTAAGAATAGATAACAAAAAACAAAAACACAAGACAACACCCCCCATAAAACAACGAAAATAAAACTCACAAAATTCCCGACCGAGTAGAGGCAGCGCAGGCACCTCCCCGACCAAACGGCGGATCCTTTGGCCCCGAAACCCGAGGAATCGAACGCGGGTCCACGATGTCGGCGCGGCGAGAGCTGCACAAGTCCTTCAGCATGGAGAAGGTGCAGAAGGCGCTGTCCATGTTCTGGGTGGCCAAGCCCTCGGGCGTGACCACGAGCACCTCCTACGACGTCAGCAGGCGGATGGGCGGCGCGGGCGGCCCTCCCTGCTGCCAACAGGGCGCCCACCATGATTCCCTGGAGGAGGGCGTGAGGAGGCCCTTCGCGGACCAGAGGGAGATCGACGACACGCCCTCCATCTTCGAGTTCGACTTCGCGGACATGTGAGTTTTGGAAGGGGGACGTGTGCGGGAACTGCCCTCGTCACCACCGTCTGCGGTCATTTTCTTCAATATCGTCCTCGTCATCTCTATCATCGTCATCTTCATCTTCCTCTCCATTTCCATCTGCCTCTTCCTCTTCCTCTTCCTCTTCCTCTTCACCCTCATCATCGTTATCGTTTAATTGCTATTCATGTTAATTCACGCATTTTTCAGATTATACTCTTCTTAAAAACACCACTCCACATACATTTCTTAAAATTCTCTCACCATACCGTCATTAGAAATGTCATTATGGTTCATAACTTTATATCACAACACAATATTACAGAAAATCGTATTACAGAATACAGTATGGAATTATCCCTCCGATCTGTGGTATGTGTCGTTGAGATGTCGAAGGCTGGCATCTGCATCTCGTCATATTACGTTAGATTTAGGTTTTATAGATTATTTTTTTCTCTTTTTCTTGCTCTCTCTCTCTCTCTCTCTCTCTCTCTCTCTCTCTCTCTCTCTCTCTCTCTCTCTCTCTCTCTCTCTCTCTCTCTCTCTCTCTCTCTCTCTCTCTCTCTCTCTCTCTCTCTCTCTCTCTCTCTCTCTCTCTCTCTCTCTCTCTCTCTCTCTCTATCTCTCTCTATCTCTCTCTCTCTCTCTCTCTTCTCTCTCTCTCTCTCTCTCTCTCTCTCTCTCTCTCTCTCTCTCTCTCTCTATATATATATATATATATATATATATATCTTTTTCTCTCTCTCTCTATTTCTCTCTCTCTCTATTTCTCTCTCTCTCTCTCTCTCTCTCTCTCTCCTCTCTCTCTCTCTCTCTCTCTCTCTCTCTCTCTCTCTCTCTCTATTTTCTCTCTCTCTCTCTCCCCTCTCTCTCCTCCCTTTTTATCTATGTCCTTGTTTCATCTTCCCTCACTTTACACGAACTGAAATATGACAGGGTTCAGAATCCAATTACCTCTCGTGAACAGGTGCTTAGCATATCTACAAACGCGTGTCCGCCTCTGTGATGCGCGTTATATTAAATGTTTTGCCAAGCGGAGAAGATCAGGGTTTCTCTCTTTGTAAGGAATAGCGCAGTGGGCGAAACTGGAATTTAATTTGTGTAATTAGGGCTAGTTACTGCAAGAGCGGAAGAGTCGGGAAAGCTAATCGAAAGGTCGACTTTAGGGGACCTGGTGTAATAAGGAACTAAGTGGTGTTATTATTGTTATCATCATTATCATCATCATCATCATCATCATCATCATCATCATCATCATCATCATCATCATCATCATCATCATCATCATCATCATCATCATCATCTTTATTATTGTTATCATTATTATTATCATTATTGTTATTATTATTACTATTATTTTCACTATTATTATCATTATCATTATTCTTGCTGTTGTTGATGTCATTACGAAGAGACCTCCGCTTAGCAGGATGTGTTGCTAAGGAACCACGCTTCTTAGAAGGACGTGGCCCCCATGTCCTCAAGGAAGACTGTTCATTGCTTATTGTTATGTATTTGTGATGATTTATTTAACTGTATGTGTGTCTTTGAGGGTCGCAGTCTCTTTTCCCCAACTGGATCCTACTGGTAAATGCCCAAAGTCTAGTCGGGATGGGTAGGTGGGGGGAGGGGCAGGGGGGGAGGGGGAGGGGGCGTAACCTAGTGCGTCACTTCCCCCCCACCCTCCCCTCCCCTGTGGATGCTGCTGCTGCTGGGTTCTGTTCTCTCTCTCTCTCTCTCTCTCTCTCTCTCTCTCTCCTCTCTCTCTCTCTCTCCTCTCTCTCTCTCTCTCTCTCTCTCTCTCTCTCTCTCTCTCTTTCTCTCTATTCTCTCTCTCTCTCTCTCTCTCTCTCTCTCTCTCTCTCTCTCTCTCTCTCTCTCTCTCTCTCTCTCTCTCTCTCTCTCTCAGTGCTTGTTATCACCCCCCGCCCCCTTCGGCCATGGCTGGAAGGCACAGGCGTTGCAGAAAGCGACCACCCGGGACACACACTTAGGGCCTTTGTATGTCATTAGTATTTGTATTTTTTTAAGCCCTAAAGCCCTGCGAGGCGACGAGGACAGACAGCCCAAGTCGAAATTATTTCAGATTTATGGAAATCGCTTAATCCTTAAAAAATAGCTCAGCCCATTTTGGAGGAGCGCGCGTCGTCTGAAATAAGAAATGTGTCGTCAGACTGACCTCTTATTTTACCAGTTTTTACTGGAAGCACACACAGGCACGCGCATACACACTTGCGCACACACGCACACGTGCACGTACACACGCACACACGCACACGCATACACGCACACATGCACAAACACTTACACACAGACTTACACACACTTACACACAGGCACACACACACACATACACTTACACACACACTTACACACATTTACGCACACTTACACACACACTTACACACACAATTACACATACACACACTTACACACTTACACACTTACACACACACACACACACACACACACACACACACACACACACACACACACACACACACACACACACACACACACACACACACATACACACACTTACACACTTACACACGCACCTACACACACACACACACACACACACACACACACACACACACACACACACACACACACACACACACACACACACACACATTCTCTATCATTCCACTAATCTTTCCCTCCGGTCCTGCTTTTCCCTCTAATACTCACCGCGCTCGGACCTCCCGCAACGCATGAACTCCTTTCCCCGTAAACAGACTCCTCGCCGCTGAGCGCCTCGCGGACGCCTCGCCATGCCATGAGCTCTCGCCTCGTCCTGCCATGAACAGTAATTAACTCCTTGGTGTAAATTCGAGCTGATTAGGATGAGCTTGTGAGCTTCGGACCCGCTGGCGGGCGAGGTGCTTATCCCGGGCCCCCGGAGGCCGGCGGGGAATGACAATAAGGCTCGGTTTACCTCTTAATCCCTATGGGTTCGTGGGCCTTCAAGAGCGCCGTTGCGAAAGGCTCGGGTGTGATTGAAATGAACATTGTGTGTGTGTGTGTGTGTGTGTGTGTGTGTGTGTGTGTGTGTGTGTGTGTGTAAGTGACGTTGTTATTGATAGTGACGTCATTCCTGCTGGCTATGATAATAATGATAACAGTAATCTTGTAATTGTAATGATAAGGGTAATGATCGTAATAACAATTACAATATTGCTATTATTAATATTACTAATGTTAAATGTGCTAGATATTATGGCACAGGCAGTTGTTGGGATGGTGATATTAAAATACAATGATAGGAAAAAGCCTTGTAAGCCTTGTCTTCCCTTGTCGTTCTAAGAGACAGGGAGAGCCCAGTTTTGATAAACTTGTATATATGCTATGTACGTACATATATACATACATACATACATACATACATACATACATACATACATACATACATACATACATACATGCATGCATGCATACACACACACACACACACACACACACACACACACACACACACACACACACACACACACACACACACACACACACACACACACACAGACACACATATATGTGAGTGTGTGTGTGTTACCGTTGAGAAATCAGATACTTTATTGAGTACTTATCTTATTTTAGAGCTTCGTTTAGATTTTGTCAAGAATAATCATTCACAGTTTTTATAATAACAATGATAATAATAATAATAATAATTGTAATTATTTTATTATTATTATTATTATTATTATTATTTTATTATTTTATTATTATTATTATTATTATTATTATTATTATTATTTTATCTCTTGTTTTATATTTGCTTTCTTTTCTGCTTTCTTTTATTTTTCTCTACGTCACTTTTTTTTTTATCTCTCTTTTTTATTTCCTTATCCTTCTTCTTAGTGTGTGCTCTCCGGCCCTCACCCTGACGTGCATCCTGGACTCCTGAGCTTCCTAATTGTCCGCCCTGAAGCCCTCACCCGAACGGATAGGCTAAAATCCTCAAATTTTCATCCTTTGATCTTCATCCTTGACTTCCTCGCTTTTGCTCTTCACCCAAAACTCCTTTGCCTTACTCTTCACCCTCAATTCCCTCGCTTTACCCATCACCCTCAACCCCCTTTGCCCTTCACCCTAAACTCTCTCGCCTTTGCTCTTCACCCTAATCTTCCTCGCCCTTGCCCTTCACCCTAATCTCCCTCGAGACATCCCTGCAGACGTTGCTAATGACAAAGCATCACTTGGGGAATTCCAGGGTGTTTTTCACGCACCCTTTTTCTGTTTAGTGTCTGGGCCTGTGCGTGTGTGTGTGTGGGGGGGGGGGGGGGGGCGAAGAGAGGGATAGGGAAAAGAGCAGATAATTGGGAGAAATTAGGGCGAATGATTAGGAAGAGAGAATACAGTTAGAAGAAGAGTAGTGAAGTGTAGAGGGAGGGAGGAAGAGGGAGAAGAGGAGAGCGGGAAGAAGGCGAGATAAGAAGAGGGAGAATATGATTTGGAGGACTTGAGGGAAGAAGGAGAAGGAAGGAAGGGAGGAAAGTAAGAAGGAAAGGGTTGATCAAGGGAGTTAAATGAGAAAGAGAAAAAAATGACAGTGATAAAGGATTCTTAAAAGAGAGCTTAAATAGAAAACTGATGACGAAGCAGGTGTCATGATGAAGATGAATCGGAGGGAGAGGGAGAAGGGGGGAGAGAGAGAGAGAAGAAAAAGAAAAGAGAGAGAAAAGAAAAGAGAGAGAGAGAGAGGGGGGAGAGAGAGAGAAAGAGAGAGGGGAGAGAGAGAGAGGAGGAGAAGGAGAGAGAGAGAGAGAGAGAGAAGAGAGAGAGAGAGAGAGAAAGAGAGTGAGTAAGTGTGTGTGTGAGATAGAGAGCTAGACAGACAGACAGACAGAGACAGAGGCAAACAGGCTGAGCAAAAGAGAAACAGAAGAAGCATAATTACACGTACTCTTGAATATAGTCAGTACCCTCATGCCTTCCCCAGATTTCCTAACTGCGCTCTCTGCCCCGTCGATAGCCAGAGCCTATCCCAAAACCCCGGGGGCCCGAAAGAAAAACCTGAGTGGGAAAACGATTTTTTATGTCTACGATAAAATAACGGTCGCCCATTTACGTTTTCTCGCAGGTGTGTAGAGTAAACATGACAGGGTTTAGTGCTCTCTCGCAGGTGTTGTCAAGGGCGTGTGAAGTCTTGCTTGAGAAACTGCTTTTGCCTTTGGGACTGTTGGGAAAAGTTTCGTGTCGCTTCGTCTTGTGATTATTTTATTTTTTATTTATTTTTTTGTATTATTATTATTATTTTTTTTTCTAGGGATATAGGTGGAGAGGGAAGGGAATGTTGGTTTGTGGCTTGATTTTTTAAATGTTTTATTTTACTTTATTTATTGATTTATTATTTTTATCTTCGTGTCTGTGTGTGTTTTTTTATCTGTTTACCACCTTTCGTCTTACTCTCCCTCTGTTTTGTATCTGCCTGTGTGTGTGCATGTATGTATTCTCTCTCTCTCCTCTCTCCTTCCCCTCTCCTTTCTCTCTCTCCTCTCTCTCTCTTCTCTCCTCTCTCTCTCTCACTCATCCTCTCCTCTTCTCTCTCTCCCCTTCTCTCTCTCTCCTTTCCTCTATCTCATCATCTCTCCCCCTCCCTCCCTCCTCCCTCCCTCCCCCCCCCTCCCTCCCCCCCTTCCCTCCTCCATCCCTCCCCCCCTCACCTCCTCCCCTCCCCCCCCCCAAATCTGCCCCTCGCATTCCTCTCTGGCTTTCGACAGTCCCATTAATGAAGCTGTCTGCCACTGCGGTGTGAATGGGTGTTTGTTTGACGTGAATTTGCGTGTGAAATCCCAACCGCGCCCTCTAGCTCTTTCTCTCCACCCCCTCCCTCTCTCCCTCCTACCTCGCCCCCTTCCCTCCCGCTGTTTCTCCATTCCTTCCCTACACCCTTTCTCCTGCTCACTATTCCTCGTCCAATCTCCACTTGCTCGCTTCTTCCTTTCCTCTTCTCTTTATTTTCTCTTTTTTTTCTCGTCTCCCTTCCCCTCTCCTTTCTCCTCTCCCGTTTTTTCTCTAAAACTGTTTTCTACTAGTTCATCCCTCCTCCCTCTCACCCTCTCTCCCAATTCTCTCCTCTCTCCTTTCCCTCCTTCTCTCACTCTCCCTTTCTCCCACCTTTCTTTTCCCCTCCCTCCCCCCTGTGTCCTCCTCCCCTGTCTCTTTCCCCCCTGTCTCCTCTCCCACCCGTCTGTCCATCCCTCCTAACCCTCTCCCTCCACCACCTTTTCCTCCCCTTTCC
>NC_061841.1:23227920-23235420 GCF_019202785.1 Penaeus chinensis
AAAAGATATAACGTCCACATCGCTTATGCAAGGGATACTTCCCAGTCCAGGGTACGCCTAGCCCCCCCGGGTGTTTTGTGTTTTGAAAAACGCTCGGCGATGGGTTTTTTTTCCCTTTATTTTTTTGTTTTTCCCTTGTGTAATTATGCTATTGTTATTGTTTTTCTTCCTGTTTTTCTTTTCTTTTAAAGGGTTTAAAGTGGTATTGTTTATATTTGCTGTGTCATTGTTTTTTATCTTTAAATGGACGATTGAAATTTTGGTTTGGTGTGGTTGTTTAAAGTCAATTTGGTTTTTTTTTACCGGGGTTTTCCCCAGGTTTGTAAAAAGTAAAGGAAAAAAATGTCTTGGAACTTATTTTGATAAAAAGATAATATTGATAAGAAATAAAGCCTAGTTCACCTTCAGGTTCTCTTCACTTTGCATTACTTGTGGTGATGATTATTTTAAACACTTTTATTTCAACATCTTTTAGAGAATAATGTTTATTCCCTCTAGAAAAAAAAAAAAAAAAAAAAAAACACGCACGCACTCACCCACTTCGCTTCGCTTCTCGCAATGCTCTTGTTTTTTTTGGGGGGGTTAAAGTTCTTGTCAATTCTGTTTAAGGAATTCTTGCGTCGACAGCTCTGGATACCTATTTTAAAGATGTTTTTTCTGTCGTATTTTTTTGGATAAAGCATTCGAGTATCGGAGAAAAAGTCACTATTAAATGGCCAAGGGAGGAAAAAAACCTGGAATAAAAGATGATAAAATGAGGAAGAAAATTTAGGAAGTAAGTGAGGAAGACAGAATGAGGAGAGAAAAGTGAGAAAGACGAGGAAAGTAAAGAGAAACGGGTACAAGGGAAGATGAGTATAAAAAGAAGTGAAAAAATGGACCAAAGTTAAAATGTAGGAAGTAGGTTAAAAGAAAATAATGAATGAAAGGAATAAGATAAAAATAACGAAAATAGAGAGAAAAGAGAACATAGGAGAGAAGAAAATGACGAAGAACTGAAAAAAATGATAGAAGATGAGCAAAGACGAGACAGGAGAGCCTTCCTTGTAGAGACAGAAAAAAAGAGAGAAAGAAGAAAAAAGGGAAGAAGAAGAAGAAAGGAAAAGAGAAGAAAAGAAGAAGAAAAAAGAAAAATGAAGATGAAGGAAATGAAGATGAAGAAAGATGAAGATGAAAAAATAATTTTTATAATAAAATAATAATAATAATAATAATAAAATATAAAGAAGACGAAGAAGAAGAAGACGAAGAGGAAGAAGACAAAGAAGAAGAAGAAAAAGAAGAAGAAGAAAAAGGAAAAGAAGAAGAAAAGAAAAGAAAAAAAAAAAACGAAGATCAAAGGAAAAAGTACGAAAAGAAGGTATTTCCTTGTACGAATACAGAAAAAAGAGAAGACAAAGAGAAAGGAAATAAATGGAGATCAAAGGAAGGTATACCAAAAGAAGAAAAGAAAAAAAACTTATTTACGAGACGATGAAATATTAGGCAAGAGATGTTTCCTCGCACGGACACTCTACTCACCAACTTCCGGCGAAGTTTATGGACGAGACCTCATTTCGCGAGAGAAAGAGCTTGAAGTTGTAACGGGCTAAAGAGAGTGAGAGAGAGAGAGAAGGAGGGAGAGAAGAGAGAGAAGAGAGAGAGAAGAGAGAGAAAAGGGGGAGAGAGAGAGAAGAGGGGAGAGAGAGGGAAGGAGAGAGAACGAGAGAGAGAAGAGAGAAGGAGAGAGAGAGAGAGGGAGAGAAGAGTGAGAGAGAAGAGAGAGGGGAGGAGAGAGAGAAGAGAGAAAAGAGAAGAAAGAAGAGAAGAAAAGAGAGAGGAGAGAGAGAGAGAGAAGAGAGAGAGAGAGAAGAGAGAGAGAGAGAGAGAGAAGAGGAGTGAGAGAGAGGAGTGAGAGAGAGAGAGAGAGAGAGAGAGAGAGAGAGAGAAAGAGAAAGAGAGAGTTGAAAAGAGAGAGAAGAGAGAGAGAGAGGAGAGGAGAGAAGAGAAGAGAGAGAGAGAGAGAGAGAAAAGAAAAAAAAAAGTATTTATATATTTTCAAAAATACGGTTTTGATTTTGATGTAGTGACATTGTGCCATTTGTAAGAATATATGATAAATATATATATATATATATAATATATTTTTAATATCCCACCCAACACATATATATGTCAGTGCGTTTACGAATTCTTCTTTGTTTGTTTACTTATCTATAACGTGTATATTTACATATTTCATTTTTTTTTTTTTTTTTTTTTTACTTATATATTTACCATCATATCAATTTAGTGATCTGCTTTTTTACTTTATTTGCTTGCTTATTACATATCAATTAATTTTTTTCTATCTTAATGACTGATTTCGTCTAACTGTTTATCCACTCATTTATTTATTTTCTATCTCTAATTATCCTCGTTTATTATTCATATAACTAGTTTGCCTTACCTTTAAGGAAATGGATTCCTCGGCGGAATGTCAGTTTTGGCCGCGGACAGGCCTCATTTGCATTTTTTTTCTTATGTTCGTCTTTTTTCTTCTGGTTTCATTCATCTGGGGATTTCGATCTGTTTGGTTGGTTGTTTTGTGTTCTTTAATGAGTGTGAGATGTTTTTTTCCCTCTTTGTTATGTAATTTTTTTTTGTTTTTTTACTTGTTTCTCGATTTATCTCTCTCTTTGTCTCGTTCTCTATTTGTCTGTCTGTCTGTCTCCCTCTCCCTTTCCCTTTATCTCTCTCTTCCTTTCATTTTCTACCTTCTGCTCTTCTTCTCTCCTTCCAGCTGCATTCTCTCCTTCCTCCTCTTCTTCTTCCCTTCCTTCGCCTTTCCTTCCTTCTCCCTCTCCCTTCCTCTCTCCTTCCCTTCCTCCCCCTCCTCCTCTCCCTCCCCCTCCTCCTCTCCCTCCCCCTCCTCCTCTCCCTCCCTCTTCCTCTCCCTCTTGCTACTTCCCTCTCTCCCCTTCCCTCTCCCTTTTCCTCTCCTCCTTCCCTCCTTCCTTCCTTCCTTCCCCCCTCCCTCCCTCCCTCCCTCCCTCCCCTTCTTCCCCCTTCCCTCCCTCCCCCTCCCTCTTTCCCCTCCCCCCCCTCTTCCTCTCTCCTCCCTCCCCCTTCCCCCTCCCTCCCTCCCCTTCCTCCCTCCCTCCCCTTCCTCCCCCCCCCTCCCTCTTCCTCCCTCTTCCTCCCTCCCTCCCTCCCTCCCTCCCCCCCCCCCTTCCTCCTTCCCTCCCCCTCCCTCCCCCTTTCCTCCCTCCCCCCCTCCCTCCCCCCTTTCCCCCTCCCCCCCTCCCTCTTCCTCCCCCCTCCCCCCTTTCTCCCTCCTCCCCCCTCCCCCCTCCCCCCCTCTTCCTCCCTCCCTCCCTCTTAATCCTCCTCCCTCCTCTCTCACGCCTAATCAACTTTACAGCTGGTTTTTTCATTAAACCCCATTTTTCTCCTTTTAAAGTTTTTGCTTTTAAAGACTTCCATCTGGGAGGTTTTTATATTGTAAAAGGTGAAGATCGTATATTTTTTTTGAAGTAAACCATTTGTATTATGGAATGGTGGGGGAAAGTTTTGAAAAAAAGGAAAAAAATTAACTTTTTAATTTTGTAATTCATTGTGGTATTTTTTTCTTGTTTTCTCTCCCTCCTTCTTGTACTTTCTCTTTCTCTCTCTCCCTCTCCCTCTCTCTCTCTCTCTCTCCTCTCCTCCTCTCTCTCTCTCTCTCTCTCTCTCCTCTCTTCCTCCCTTTTATCCCCTCTCCCTTCCCCCTTCCCCTCTCTCTCTCTCCTCTCCTCTCTCTCCTCTCTCCTTTCCTCTTTTAAAACTCTCTCCCCCCCTCCTCTCCCCTCCTCTCCCCTCTCTCTTCTCTCTCCCCTCTCCTTCTCTCTTCCCCCCTCTCTCCCTCTCCTCCTCCCTTTATTTTTTTGAACCCCGTTTTTATGCGGGAAAGTATCCCCTTCGTTTCGTATCTTTTTTTTTTTTTTTATCCAGTTTAAGTTTTTATTTTTCCATTGTCGGGTGTTTCTTGGGGAGGGAAAAATTTTGGTTCATAATGGAAAAGTGCCCTTTTTTTTTTTCCTGCTGTGCGGTTTTCACTTAAATATTAGCTAAAATTTTTCTTTTTATCTTTCTTCAAAAAGGTTAAACTGTTTATTTCACCCTATTTTTTGAATTTGGAATTAAAATTTGATTGAGTATTTTAAAATATTTTTTTTTTTAAAATTCCCTGAAAAAACGACCACCACTTTAAAAAAAAAAAAAAAAAGGTTTGTTTAAAAATTCTCCGAAGGCCGACCAGCAACAAAAGAAATATCAGTGACGTACCAATATTTCAAACACCCCCAAACCCCTTAAAGGGTTTCCCTCTCGCCACCCCCCCTGCCCACCGCCCACCACTACCCAAAATTTGCCCCCAAAAAACCCACCGCGGGCCCCCCCAGAAACATCACCATGCGTTCACCCCCCCACCCCTGTTTCCCCCAGCCCCCCCCAACCCATTCTCCCCCCCAACCCCCCCCCCCCCACCTAAGTAAAAAAATTTAAAAACTCTGCTTGGCATTTAGTCGGCACGAGGCGGGGCAGAAAGGGGCCCAAATGTAATGCCCAAATAAACGGGCCCCTCTGCTTGTTATACCCTTTTTGCCCCCAAATTTGGGGGGGTTTATTTTTTAAAGGGGATAATTTGGGTGTTTTTTTTCATTGAATTTGTTTTTTTTAATTTTTTCCCATTTTTTCTTCTAAGATAGATAAAATATAGATAGAAAGAGAGAGGTAAATTGAAGGAAAAATTTTGGGTAGCTAAAAAAGACGGGAAAAATGGGTTAGATGAAAAGATAGAGGATAGATAAAATAAATAATAGATAGAAAAAGATAGATAATGATAGATAATAGATAGAAAAGTAGAAAGATGATAGATAGATTAGGAAATTAGATAGATAGATAGATAAAAAGATCTTTTCAACAAATGATCGATCGATAGATAGTTTGATAGATAGATAGATAATAGATAGATAATAGATAGATGGTTTAGTTTAATAAAAAGCCCTGACAGAAAAATACTTAATTGTTTAAAAAAATTTTAAAACATTGAAAGGTTAAATAAATAGAATATTTCAAATAGAGAGAAAAAAAATGACAGATGGACAGACAGATACTACACAGACGGAAAATAGAAAGATAGATATTTTGTAAGTTTTATTTTCCTATTTATTTATTTTTGTACCAAGGTTCAGTTTTAAACATAAAAGCATGAGAAAAAGAAAAAAAAAACCCTGACGCATGTTAAAAACGTAAGGGGGGAGAGATAGGAGAAGGAAGGAGGAGAAGAAAAAGTAAAAGAAGGAAGAAGAGGAGGAAGGGAAGAAGGGAGTAGTAGGGAAAGGAAGATGAGGAGGATGGGGATGAAGAAGAGGAGGGGGATAATGATGATGATGATATTAAGAAAATAAAGGGAAATGTGATGTTTGGGGAATTTTTGGATATATGATGAAAAATGATGAAGTGATAAGATGATGTTGATGTTGAGGATGATAAAGATGGGGAGATATTAATGATAAATGAGGTTTTGATGATGATGATGATGAGATGAGAGGGAAATGAGATGTTTGATGAGGGGAGATGATGTTTAGGGAAATTTTTTATGATGATGTTTATATAAGAAAAAAGGAAGAGGAAGAAGAAAAATTAGGAAGAAGAAAAGGAGATAGAAGGAAAGGGCGAGCAGATACTTCTGAAAAAGGGCCCCGGGTTTATAAATTTTTTTAAAAAAAATCAAAAAACAAACAAAAAAATTCATAAACAGCCCAAATATACTACTATTTGACAATCTTTTACACATAACAGTAGTAAAAGATCAGTCATAACTCAGGGAGGCGCAGTTGACACTAATTTCCGATGACACTAATGACAAGTTTGTCGTGACACTAATGACAAGACGACTGATGATGGGGGCATGACAACCCTTTTTTCTTTTCCGGGCAGAAAGGGGAAAGATGAATTATATTTCAAAAATTTTTTCCCCCTTCCCTTTACAAAACGTAATTTTTTAAACACGAAGATGACTTGTTTGGGATTTGGGTGAAGGGGGGGGATTTTTCCTGGGGTTCCCCGATAAATGCTTTTGAAATTTTCGAACTTGCCATGACATCTGCACCGGCCATTCATAGCGACGTTAAATCGGAAATTTAATGGAAAGTCATAAACCCTTTGCTAAACCAAAGTATAATTTATTTTTGTGTGGGGGGGTAAAAATATAAAAATATATTAAAAAAAACAATATATATATATATGTACACACACACACACCAAAACACACACACACACACACACACACACACACAACACACCACACACAACCCCACACACAACCCCCCACACACACATTAAATATATATGTATTTATATATAATAACATTTATAATTAAAAATTTATAAACATATATAATATATATAAATATATTTATATAAATTTTATAAATATTATAAAATATATTTTTATAAAAATATTAAAATATTTATATAAAAAATTATAAATTTTTTTTATAATATATTAATAAAATATTTTAAAATAATATATAGTTTAGTATTATGTATATTTTTTACATTTTTTTTTATATGTATATATATATTATAAAAAAAAAAAAAAAAAAAAACAAAAACAATAAAAAAACCCCCCCCCCAAATTTTATATATATATAAATATAAATAAAATAAAATAAAATAAAAAATATAAAATAATATAATATAATAAAACAAACAAACCAAACATTTTACAATACATTTTACAAACAATTTCATAAAACATAACATAAATATAAAATATACAAATACATAAACATATAATAAAAATAAAAAATATACAAATATATATATATATATATAATATATATATATAATATTAAAAAACACACACACCCCACAAACACACTAATCTGCTGAAGGAAGCTTATGGCGAAGGAGTGATGAGTAGCGCAGCGTCCTACTGTAGGCGGTGTCCTGGCGGGTTAAAAACGGCCTGGGAATTAACGCAGACTTCGAGGTCTTGTAAAAAAAAAGAAGATAAATAAAAAATCTGCTCATAAACTGAGAGATGACGCAAATTTCCCCCATTAACCTATCAGCTGTTTTTTTTAAAGGAGAGTCGTGGCCACAGCGCCAAAGAGTGCAAGAGTGAGTTATGTTGTAGTATTCAAATTCATCATGAAAAGTAAATAAATAAATAGAAGGACACTCATGATTTAACTTTATAAGTCAGTAACTCACGGCACAGCGGAGACTATTCACTTAGACGAATTCAATTCAGTATTTATTTATTTACAGAAATATTGGTGATACATCGTTGGCAATTTATTAATATCAATTTCAGATATTTTCTGAGACCGATGAAAAAAAAAAAAAAAAGTCTTGTTAATTTTGATAATTTACGATTCCCTCTTACGAGAAGCCGTTTAGAGCATGATTGATGGCGAGCTGTTTATGGAGTCGGATTCATGAATTTGCAAAGGATGAAAGGACTGAAATCGTCGGTCATGAGTCTCAGAA
>NC_061841.1:23240420-23252920 GCF_019202785.1 Penaeus chinensis
TGTAAAAAAGAAAATGCTGTATCTGGAGTTCATCGTGGAGGATTTAATTCAAAACTCAGTTCATATTTCATGTTTTGTAATGCTTTTGCTTTGAATAATCCATCTAATGATTAGGGATTTTATGTTTACTACGTTCTAGGAATATTGTTTGAGATAAATGAGCATAGAGGTAATAGTTTCCTTGTATTTGTTATTTGTTACTCTTAGTGATATACAATCTAGAGAAAAATGGAAGAAAACTTTCCATTGTTATTAGTTGAAGTAGTGATGTTAAGATGAGTAGTACTATTGCAGATATGTATCAAATGGGAAAGGTACATTTATACATAGCTTTGATACTTAGTAATGTTAAAAGTATATTATTCAATCGACAGGTTTATTTAACAGTTATTGAAACCTTTTCACAACATTCTTTCCATTTGATTTATCAAAACTTTACGTCAAAGGATAATATTATTTGTGGTATTTTTCTATCTGTTAAGTTTTATTCTGGATGTGTATTTGAATTAACATACATGTTTTCACAGATAAATGAAAATGTGATATGAACATATGACTGTCATATGACTGTAAGACACATATCACTCAGGCAGTCTAGTGTATTTCTTGTCATATTTATAATGAAAATCACTTAGCCTTCTTATCAGGAAGGTTGAGTTGTTCATTCCCATGTACTTCAAAAAGGTCTTATAGAAGACCTTATTATGTTATAAATGATAGAGGTGTTTTAATACAGTAGCCTATTAACAATTTAACTACAGAAAAGGTCAGTCGCCATAATACTGACTTACACTGAGGGAAATGCATAATTGCAGGGCCATTGTTATTCACCAGGCAAACTGGATGATCACCTGGGTACCGTACATATTCAGATGAAATTGCAGGCTCAGTCACCTTTGTGGAGTGGTCATAGTACACAGAGTACATACAAAAGGAACACATATAAGAGGAATGGTGTGTAGCAATTGTCATTTTGCAGTCATCCAAACAGCCATGTGTAATTTGCTTTTTCAGAATTCTAATTTTGGGACAAACATTTTAGAGCTCGGATCTGATTATTCTAGTACCGGCTCTGCACAAATGATGTGGATGAACTCAGTCTTTCCAATATTAGAGCTATTTACATTCTAATTAATTGTTTAGAACAAAAATTATAGAGAATAAATCTCAGTCTCTCCCAGACAGGATATATATATATATATATATATTTATGTATAATATATATATATATGTATATATATATATACATTATACATACACACACACACACACACATATATATATATATATATATATATATATATATATATATATATAAAAATATGCATGCATATATATTTATATATATATATATATATACACACACATACACATATATGTATATATATATGTATATTATATATGTATATATATATGTATATATATATATATATATATATATATATATATATATATATATACACACACACATACATACATATACACACACACACACATATATATATGTACATATATATGTATATACAACGTACATACACACATACCCACATTAATTTATAGTGAAATAGTCATTAATTACTTTATAAGTAGTCATGTGTAGTCTAATGTTGTAACCCTTACTTATATCAGCTACTTAATACTGTATATTTAAATATTATCATCTTAGAAGGATGATTAAACCATTGCCATAGTGACTTTACATTTTTTTAATCATTTTGCCAAATATTTTTTTTATACTTAATTCTCAGTCTGTTCATTTTTTAAAAAATAAGTTAATTTGGTTTCATATTCTAAACTATTTGTTCTCTTGTAACTAAAATATCCGCTTCTAACAATGCTGATGAACTATGAGCTCGATTTTGAATTGGTAATGTTATTTTTATTGGTTTGCTATATGAGACTTACATGTCTTTGATACTGTGATATCTCTTAAGTCGTTCACAGATAAGAAAATGTAAATAGTAATTTGCCATTTACAGAAGATTTTATATTTCATGTTAGTATAGGTGTCTACTGTGCTAATCAAGTGAAATATCATAAAAAGAAATTTTAATCCGAAAATTGTTATGAAATGAATCATATCATCTATGAAAAACAAAACAAAAAAATAAAGAAAACAGTAATAAAATACACAAAAAAAAAAAAATTAAAAAGACTGTCAAAAAATAGATTCAACATAATGCATATTTGTAATTTAATGAGGACGGGGGTGAGTGGAAATTTGTGAATATGTTGTGATACATAAATATTTTTTCTCTCCAAATTTTTACATTAGTCAATATGTTCCAAAAGTAGGATGACATTTTCTTATATCATGCAGCATCTTGGATATATGGCATCACTTATTGAATGTATACGTATCAATGGTTTTGAGAGAAAACAACCTTACATACATTCTTAAACTGCTTTGTTATAGAATGTGATATTTATTGCTACCTTGATTGGCTCCTTATAAGATCTTTATTAAAAAACTGGAAGGTATTGCATTTTCACAACAAATTCAAAAGTTTCATTGGATTCATTAAAATACATTTTGCCTTATGGATATTAATATTAAAGAAACTTTGAGCTAGGATACAGAATTTAAAAGAATACAAAATAAAACAGTAGATGCATTAGAATAACAAAATGGAAAAGTATTCACATAATATATTTTGTTAAACTTGTTTAAAAAATCTTGACACACACCGAAAAATGACATAATTTCTTCATACATGTTTAAAATTTGTAAAAACTTTCGCTAAAAGATGCTTTTCCTTTTTATTACTTTGTCACAAATTGTACATTCTATTTTTTTTGGTTCCTTAAATGATTGTAAATTTTATTCTGTTTAAGTTGTAAATTTTATTCTTAAGCTATTGATTTCCTTGGAATATATTATATGTGAGAAGGATATATTCTTGCAAATAAGGGGAACTCATAAAACTCGTTTATATATTATTTCCGTCGGATGTGCCACGTGTGATGGGAGGAGAAGTGGCACGTTTCCTCTTTTGTTGTTGTATACAAATATATCTCTATATATATATTTGATTGTTAGAAAGTATATATATATATACTGTTGTGTAGAAGAGAAAAGACATGCATGTCTGTATTTGTATATTTTGGATGTATATATTTTACTTGTTAAATGTCTGGATACTTTTTCAAAAGAAGGAAAAAGAAGTATGCGGACTAAAGACAGTACTTTCCACATTTTGCCATCAATAGAAATGGAAGATTGGTTTATGGAAATGGTAGTACAATTTATGTCAAGAAAGGCTTGTCATATTTATTTCTTATCATATTATTTCTTTATGATTAGGCTGACAGTGCCATTATTAAAAAAAGAAGAAGAGAAAAACACATGCAATGGAAACTTTTGGATTTTGTTACTCATGCTTATAAGCATTTGTATAAAAAATAAGAGAAACATACATTACAGAAAAAAATATGCATTATATAACTGTATCAGTGCAGTTATGAAATATAATAAATATTTCCACATTGATTTTTTCTCTTTATTTATATTGAGATTCTCAGAAAATTGTAATTCATTTCAGGTACATTTAGAAAGGACACACATTTTGTAAATAATTTTGTGTGTAAGATCATGCCTCACTTCCCCTGTTCCTCTCCTCTGACTTTATGTTCCCTGTTTAATTATGGTTACAAAGATGTAATTTCTTTCATTATTGTCTAAAATAAGAGGCATTCATTGTTAAAGATAATCATGTGATATCCATTGATCTTGTCTTCCAGTGTATTGTAAACTGTAATCGCTACTGTAAAAGGTCTCAGATCATTTTCCCTTTTCTTAGTGCATAATGTAGGAAAAATGTAGAATGTAAATGTAGATGTTAATTTTAAAGTTAAGGTGATCCAAATCGTCATTTGTTATTTTGGCAACGAATGGTGTGTAACCAATTTAGATATATGAATGTGTAGGGAATCTTTTGAATACTCATTTCTTTTCTTGTATTTTAGATAAGAGAATGAAATATTTCTATAAATGTTTAAATTTCACTGACTAGAGAGTTGCTCAAAAAATTCAGAATATCAATTACTGATTTAAGAAAAAAATTCTGCATGTTAATTTTTTACCTTAATGATAAGTTATTGATCAATTAGTCATTATATATTAAATAATATTGATAACACTTCAGGTTTCACATGCCACAAATCGTAAAATGAAAAATGCTCTATCCATTGTTAATAATGCTATTGTTCATTTGCCATAGTAGTTGTACTTATTTCATACTAAATGAAATACATTTTTGTACTTCCTTAAAATGTTAAATGTTGTTAAATACTTTTATTTTGTGTCCTTTAAGAGTGAAAGATATTAGCATAATAAAAACAAAACCACCAATGCATGAATGTAATACTGTAAACTTTTCACAATACATTGTTATTACAAGTTTGTGTTAGTCTAAAATATATGCAATACAGAACTTCCATAATATTTTTAGAATGGAATGATCAAGAAACTAAATACTATCTGAAATTTTACTTGAATGCCAGTTAGAATTAGAAGTGAAGTATTGCACAGAAAGGTTTAGTAGATGATGGAGAACTTGAAGCAGACTTAAAATTAAGAATCAATGTGTTTTGATGTATATCTTTATTTTATTTTGAGGAAGTGTAGATATACTGAGTAGTCATCTGCCAGTTCATAATAACATTTTCTATATTAAGAAAGATAATTTAATGTGAGACTGAAAAACGAAAGTTGATAAGAATTTATTAAGGCAACACAAGACATTTTTATGTTTGTGCATTGGATGATATCTGTTATCTTACAGGATTTTTTACCCTACAGACCATTCCAATCATAATTCAGAAACTGATATCACTAAACAATTTCTGAAGTGGCTTTTATGTAATACAGTTAGTATGAAATATTTTGAAGTATGGTGATAATCACTGTGTATATTACAATTTTTAATAGTTGAAATCTAGACGTGATCTTTTTTTTTCTTTCTTTTTTTGCATGTGTCAACTTATTTTAAGAATTGCATTTCTTGGGACCAAAATGACCAATATTGTGTGTATGTAAAGGTCTTCATGATAAGTGTTACATGAAAGGCATAATTCACAATAAATATGCAAGGTTTTATATCCGTGTTTTATTCCCAAACCCTATAACTATTTTTTAGATGTCTGTGAAATAAAAAGGTTGATTGATGTAATTTGTGAAAGACAGAATGAGGAGGATATAAGACCTGAAAAGGAAGCTATGTAAGAAGCATGGATGAGGGAGATGAGAGAGATGGGAGAGGGAGAGGGAGAAGGAGAAGGAGAAGGAGAGGGACAGGGAGAAGGAGAAGGAGAGGGATAGGGAGAGGGAGACGGAGGGGGAGAAGGAGAAGGAGAGTGACAGGGAGAAGGAGATGGAGGGGGAGAAGGAGAAGGAGAAGAAGGAGAGGGAGAGGGAGAGGGAGAGGGAGAAGGAGAAGGAGAAGGAGAAGGAGAAGGAGAGGGAGAGGGAGAGGGAGAGGGAGAGGGAGAAGGAGAAGGAGAAGGAGAAGGAGAAGGAGAAGGAGAAGGAGAGGGAGAGGGAGAGGGAGAGGGAGAGGGAAAGGGAGAGGGAGAGGGAGAGGGAGAGGGAGAGGGAGAGGGAGAGGGAAAGGGAGAGGGAGAGGGAGAGGGAGAGGGAGAGGGAGACGGAGGGGGAGAAGGAGAAGGAGAGTGACAGGGAGAAGGAGATAGAGGGGGAGAAGGAGAAGGAGAAGAAGAAGGAGAGGGAGAGGGAGAGGGAGAAGGAGAAGGAGAAGGAGAAGGAGAAGGAGAAGGAGAGGGAGAGGGAGAGGACTAGGGAGAAGGAGAAGGAGAAGGAGAAGGAGAGGGAGAGGGAAAGGAGAGGGAGAGGGAGAGGAGGAGGGAGAGGGAGAGGGAGAGGGAGAAGGAGAGGAGAGGGAGAGGGAGAGGGAAATGGAGAGGGAGAGGGAGAGGGAGAGGGAGAGGGAGAAGGAGAGGGACAGGGAGAGAGAGACAGAGGGGGAGAAGGAAAAGGAGAAGGAGAAGGAGAAGGAGAAGGAGAGGAAGAGGGAGAAGGAGTAGGAGAGGGAGAGGGAGAAGGAGAGGGAGAGGAAGAGGGAGAAGGAGAGGGAGAGGGAGAAGGAGAAGGAAAAGGAGAGGGAGAGGGAGAGGGAGAAGGAGAAGGAGAAGGAGAGGGAGAGGGAGAGGGAGAAGGAGAGGGAGAGGGAGAGGGAGAGGGAGAGGGAGAGGGAGAGGGAGAAGGAGAAGGAGAAGGAGAAGGAGAAGGAGAAGGAGAGGAGAAGGAGAGGAGAAGGAGAGGGAGAGGGAGAGGGAGAGGGAGAGGGAGAGGGAGAGGGAGAAGGAGAAGGAGAAGGAGAAGGAGAAGGAGAGGGAGAGGGAAGAAGAGGAAGGGAGAGGGAGAGAGAGGGAAGGAGAGGGAGAGGAGAGGGAGGAAGGGAGAGGAGAGGAGGGGAGGGGAGAGAGAAGGAGAGGAGAGGGAAGGGAGAGGGAGAGGGAGAGGAAAGAGAGGAGAGGGAAAGGGAGAGGGAGAGGGAAGAGGGAGAGGAGAGGAAGAGGGAGAGGGAGGAGAGGGGAGGGGGAGAGGGAGGAGGGGAGAGGAGGGAGAGAGGGAGAGGGAGAGGGGGAGAGGGAGAGGAGGGAAAGGGGAGGGAGAGGGAGAAGGGGAGGGGAGGGAGAGGGAGGGAGGGAAGGAGAGAGAGAGGAGGGAGAGGGAGAGGAGAGGGAAAGGGGAGGGAGGGAGGGGAGGGGGGGAGAGGAGAGGAGAGGGAAGGGAGAGGAGAGGGAGAGGGAAAGGAGAGGAGAGGGAGAGGGAGAAGGAGAGGGAGAGGGAGAGGGAGAAGGAGAAGGAGGAGGAGAAGGAGAGGAGAGGAGAAGAAGAGAGGAGGAGGGAGAGAAGAGGGAGAGGGAGAGGGAGACGGAGGGGGAGAAGGAGAAGGAGAGTGACAGGGAGAAGGAGATGGAGGGGGAGAAGGAGAAGGAGAAGGAGAAGGAGAGGGAGAGGGAGAGGGAGAAGGAGAAGGAGAAGGAGAAGGAGAGGGAGAGGGAGAGGACTAGGGAGAAGGAGAAGGAGAAGGAGAGGGAGAGGGAGAAGGAGAGGTAGAGGGAGAGGGAGAAGGAGAAGGAGAAGGAGAAGGAGAGGGAGAGGGAAAGGGAGAGGGAGAGGGAGAAGGAGAGGGAGAGGGAGAGGGAGAGGGAAATGGAGAGGGAGAGGGAGAGGGAGAGGGAGAGGGACAGGGAGAGAGAGACAGAGGGGGAGAAGGAAAAGGAGAAGGAGAAGGAGAAGGAGAAGGAGAGGAAGAGGGAGAAGGAGTAGGAGAGGGAGAGGGAGAAGGAGAGGAAGAGGGAGAAGGAGAGGGAGAGGGAGAAGGAGAAGGAAAAGGAGAGGGAGAGGGAGAGGGAGAAGGAGAAGGAGAAGGAGAGGGAGAGGGAGAGGGAGAAGGAGAGGGAGAGGGAGAGGGAGAGGGAGAGGGAGAGGGAGAAGGAGAAGGAGAAGGAGAAGGAGAAGGAGAAGGAGAAGGAGAAGGAGAGGGAGAGGGAGAGGGAGAGGGAGAGGGAGAGGGAGAGGGAGAAGGAGAAGGAGAAGGAGAAGGAGAGGGAGAGGGAGAGGGAGAGGGAGAGGGAGAGGGAGAGGGAGAGGGAGAGGGAGAGGAGAAGGAGAAGGAGAAGGAGAGGGAGAGGGAGAGGGAGAAGAAGAAGGAGAGGGAGAGGGAGGGGGAGGGGGAGCGGGAGGGGGAGGGGGAGAAGGAAGGGAAGGGAAAGAGGGAGGGAGATGGAGAAGGAGAAGGAGAAGGAGAAAGAAAGGGAGAGGGAGAGGGAGAAGGAGAGGAAGAGGGAGAGGGAGGGGGAGGGGGAGGGGGAGGGAGAGGGGAGGGAGAGGGGGAGGGGAGAGGGAGAGGGGAGGGAAGGGAGAGAGGGAGGGAGAGGGAGAGGGAAAGGGGAGGGAGAGGGAAAGGGGAGGGAGAGGAGAGGGAGAAGGAGAAGGAGAGGGAGAGGGAAAGAAGAGGGAGAGGGAGAGGGAGATGGAGAGGGAGATGGAGAGGGAGAGGGGAGGGGAAGGAGAGTGGGAGGGCGAGAGAGAAGGGCTAACCATTAGCACCTTCCTTATACGTTGTCAAGTAATCTAATAGTACTAACAACATTTACCGCTGAATGTATTTTCCAAAATTTAGTCTGAATAAAGAGTAACTGATCACAATGGTCAATTATTTCTTTAGTTTCCCCCAAAAATAAAGCCGTAATTTTTCGTTTTCTACGATGAAATCTGAGTAGTACAGAAAACCTATTTTATCAAAGCATAAACTACATAAAAAACGTGATATCAGGTACAAAATGGATTTTATTCTATTCACTTACATGACGAAGGCCGTCAGCCGGATCTGAAGAATGCTAAACTAATTCTAAAACCATATTCGACAGAACCTTTATCAATAGTCCTTTTGTGTAAGTGTGTGTTCTTATGTTTGCGTGGAGATATATACATCTATGTACATATCTGTAAATATATGTATGTATATATATATGTATATATATACATATATATATATATACACACACATTTGTGTGTGTGTGTGTGTGTGTGTATGTGTGTACATATAAGTATATGTGCACACTGTAATGAGCACAAGGGACGTGAAGTTAGAATGACCCAAAAATTCGTCTAGAAACCACCCTGTGTATACCTCACTTGGTCTTTATGCATATGTATTACTTATGTATACCTGTTTTGTCTTTGGCTATGTAAGATAAAAGTACTTAATTATTTTTCTAGGAAGATGATACTTTATTTTATTAGTTTTACATGAAGTCTATATATTTCCATATTAGTTTTTTTACTAAGATTATGAAGTTGTAAAATATAATAGTTTACCCTACAAAATATAAGTTTTTTTGTTACCCTCCCATACATTCTCTTTATTTAAAGGGCCACTGTTATATGTCAATAGTACCGTTATATTAAGGTTATATAATTTATATTTTGGTAAATGTTTATAAAAGGACCGCACCCGTCCCGAACTCCAGCCAACAATCTTGGGGACCCCATGGGGAACCGTTTTTTTTTTTTTTTTTTTTTTTTTTTTGGGGGGGGGGGGGTATCGAGGAGATCGCTAATGAACGGCAAAACTAAAGTTCCATGAAGTGAAAAATGATATAAACCCGAGCCAAGAATCGTAATTTCATTGATAAAGAAAGTAGAAAAAATTAAAGACCCGAGCCAAACCCCCTTCCGATCGCCCTAACCTAACCTAACCTATCCTATCCTAACCTAACCTATCCTATCCTATCCTAACCTATCCTATCATATCCTAACCTAACCTATCCTATCCTATCCCATCCTAACCTAACCTATCCTATCATATCCTAACCTAACCTATCCTATCCTATCCCATCCTAACCTAACCTAACCTTTCCTATCATATCCTACCCTAACCTAACCTATACTATCCTATCCCTATCCTATCCTATCCTATCATATCCTAACCTAACCTAACCTATACTATCCTATCCCTATCCTATCCTATCCTAACCTAACCTAACCTATCCTAAACCCAACCCACCCGATCGCCGTATTTCCCTATCGGGGGCTCCGCCCCCAGACCCCCACCCCATTCACCGCGATACATTTTCGTCGTTTAACTGGAATCGGTTGACTTCTGCAAAATAATTTTGATATCAGTCATTGTAGTTTTCCATTGCCTACAACGCTATGATCTTAAATTTTCTCCTAGTCGGTGCGGTCCTTTTGTATTATTTAACCGATATTTTGATAAAGGTTAATGGGCAGCTGTGGAGAGGCAGGCCTTGTCAGTCTTCCCCCCCCCCCTCCCCCGAGATAACCACTGGCAACGAATCATATAGTTGTTGGTGCTGTGGGGAGGGCTAAAGTTCCTCCCACCCAGCAAGAACGGCGGGCTGTGGGTCCCTCTGGGTTGGCGACAGCTGGGACTCGGGTGGGGAGGGGGGGTTACCCGTCATCCCATCTGGGTCCCAGTGGCCCCTCCTGGCATGATGCTTGTGGGGGAAAGCCCCAGGGAGTCCTGCAGGCGGATTATGGGACCTGCAGCCAGCCAACCTCCTCTATATGGGGCTGCGTCGGTAGGGGTGGCAGAGGTGGCGCCCACCCGGAGTGACTGCCCGAGATTAGACCTCAGGCGGGCTGTCAGGGTGGAGGCTTCGAACGTCCGTTCCCTACGACAGGACGATCGGTTACCACTACTGTCGAGGGAATTGAAGCAACTGAGAGTTGAGGTGGCTGCTCTCTCGAAGGTGAGAAGACCTGGCAGCGGCACGATTAGTGTGGGTGGCTACATTTATTACTGGTCGGGCCGCAGCGATGGCCTCCATCTCCAGGGAGTAGCCATAGCCATCTCCCTCGGTAGTAGAGTTCACTCCAGTCGATGAGCGTAGTATGGTATTGAGACTGAAGCTTTCACTTGGCTTCACGTCACTTATTGCTGTATACGCTCCTACGGATGTATATAAACTTGAGGTGAAAGAGATGTTTTACGCCAAACTGGCATCTGTGGCAGACAGTTGTTCTCGGCGAGATATTCATATTGTTCTTGGCGACTTCAGTGCGGTATCCGGCCGCGATCGAGCTGGCTAAGAGATGTCTGTCGGTCCTCATGGCTCAGGAGCTGATGCTGGCAGCGAGAATAGCATCCTTTTTCGTGACTTTGCTAGGCCCAAGAAATTGAGGATTTCTGGCTCCTAGTGTAATGAGCACAAGGGATGTGAAGTTAGAATGACCCAAAAATTCGTCTTGAAACCACCTTGTATATACCTCACTTGGTCTTTATGCATATGAATTACTCATATATACCTGTTTTTTGTCTGTAGCTATGTAAGATAAACTTACTTAATTGTTTTTATAGAAAGATGACACTTTATTTTATTACTTTTACATAAAGTTTATATATTTCTATATTATTTTTTTTTATTAGGATTAGGAAATTGTAAAGTATAATAGTCTACCCTACAAAGTACTGTTTTTTTTTTGTTACCCCACCATACATTCTCTTTAATTAAAGGGTACACTGTTATATGTCAATAGTACTGTTAGATTAAGGTTGTATAATTGATATTTCGATAAAGAAAACAATATGTACTAGTCTTGTTATTAAAAAGTTTCATTTAAGTTCTGAAAATTATACATGTATAGGTTAAGGAGAACTATATGTTTGTACTATATGTGATCTGAGTGGTTTTTAAATTTTGAAATATATACAGTACTAAAGCCTGATACTATTGCTTTAATCATAAAGAGAGAGTGAAAGAAAGAGATCAGAGATGAGTGCCATACGACAGCCTGAAAGTCCTTTAGATTATCATGAAATATCCGAGGTAAGAAAGAATGTTCAACTGTAATTATATAATTAATTAAGTCATAAGATACTATATATTTGATTTATAGAACAAAAGAAAGTAAATATTGGAGATCAAACTAGAAATTAGAGATAAATAGTATGTCTTCTTCACAGCTGGAGGCTGGCACATGGCACTGAACAACATCCCTGATGTGTCTCTCTCATTATTATTAAGAATTTAAAACCCATTCAAAGCGTAAGTGTTCTTAACATTTATAATTGTATACTATTGAAATGATGTTTAGTCAAAATTTACTAGAATGTGCATACAATTACTCAGATCATTTGTTTGTTTGCAAGATATATTTGTTCTTTTAAGAAATGACTTATTTAGATTTATAACATTATATTGTTTTATCATTCCTAAACCTAGAATATTGTTTCTTTTCTAGGAATGGGTTTATTCTTTTGTTTATTCTTTTGTTTATTTTTTAATTTATTCTTTTGTTTATTTTTTAAGTTTATTTTTAGTTATGTCTTTTTTTAGTTTTTTTTTATGGTTTTGCTGAAGTTTGGATTTATTTGTTCCTGGTGCTGAGCACAAGAATGAAAGAAAATATATTTTGGGAGCCCAGGATATGGATGAAAAAAAAGAAAGAAGATAGCTGAGAAGACCAACTAGTGACAAGTTGGAGTAGCTGGACATTTTGGTAAATGTATGTTTATATTATTGTAAAAGTGTAATGATTTATGATTCATAATGTTAACTAAAATTTGTAAGCTTATTAAGTGTTTTGATATTACCCCTTCTCTCAGTTACCTCTAAGGTTGAAATTAGATCATAATACCCTGTATGATTAATCTTCTTTTATGGTGTGGGTTCTAAAGGTAAATATTGGAGAAACCACACCTTGGAAATAACAGATAGTGCCCATCTGGATATAATATTTGAGTGGTTCACAGAGAGGGCACTACACTGGTATCAGTGTTGGACTTGGTACAGCGATACGGTTGGTGTGGCCAAGGAGATCGACCACATCCTCGTTACAACTCGGTGGAGGATCCTCCAGAACTTCAGGGTGTATCGAAGCGCCGAGTTCTGTGGAACTGATCATAGATTGGTTGTGGCTACTCTCCGGGTCCACTTTAGAACCCCCTGTTGCCCAAATGAACACCCTAGGATGTTTCATTCGGGCAGATTGAGGGAGGACCAGT